>NC_080419.1:105555300-105855300 GCF_029873635.1 Malania oleifera
CAGCGAGGTGTGTATACTGGGACCCGAGCAGGGAGGTTGGGGGTCGCTTCCTGGATAGGTAAATCTTCTGTGGGTTGTGCGCGCGCGGGAACGGCTTGCAACGAGAGGTGAGGGCCGCTGCTACTGCGGGAGCTGACCTCGGAGTAAGATTGGCTTGTGCGCGGTCACTTGTCAGACAGCCTCTTCCTGCTGGTGGTACATGAGAGCCAGGGTCCCCGGCAGGTGCGCTGGTTCAGCAAAGACTTCTGAAAGAGTGGGGATGTGGAGGAGAGCTCTGGGCTGCGGTTGCCCTGTGTTTCGCGAGGGCTTTAATTGCTGCAAGATGGGATTTTAGACTCATACAACATATGATGGGCGTTCACTCAGCTGCTGCTGCGTCGCCGTAGCGGAGGCTAGGTTTGACGACGGAAGGGAAGTCACACTGAGTTGACCGAAAGCGACAACGCCCGATAGGTACTTCACCGCCGGGCCGCAGCTCGCGACCTGTGTTATATGGAGTCCGAGAAAGGGAAGAATAGGAGAGAACAGGGATTGAGAGTGACAGGGGTCTGCAGATATGAGAGAGGAAGGAAGAGTTCTGAGGATGGGTAGGACGCACGAAGCAGAGGAGGAAGAGAAGAAGGAGCTGCGGTTTTTTTTCTTTTTCTTGGTGTGTTTTCCCTATTGTTGTGCGCTTGTTCTCCTCTTGTATAACTAAACCCAAACCCTAAAATCCTTTTTTCTTTTTTCACTTTTTTTCTTTTTAATACTTTTCAAATGTAATAATACTTATGATAACTAATAATAATAATAATAATATAATAATAATATAATATAATAGTACTGTAATATGCAAGATTTGAAAATAATGTATTAGATAATAGTACGATAATACTAAAATCAAGTGATATTTAATAATAATAATACATAACAAATGACGGATAATAAGAAAATAATTAGATTAGAAGTTAATACATGAAACTCAAAATAATTATTAAAATAATTATAATAAGAGAATAATAATAATAACATATAATAATATAATGAGAATGGTAATGTAATAATTTAATACAATACTATAACATAATCAATAGATATATAATACTAATAATAATACTATTAAACAAATAATAATAATAATTATTTATATCATATAGAAAATAAATAATAATAATAAGCAATAGTGAAATAACAAAAATATAAGACTATAAATAACAACAATAAAAATCATAGTATAATAATCATAATACTAATAATAATAATATAAAATAATAGTGATAAAAAAATAATAAAATAAGGCAATAATATATAATAATAATATATATAAGGACTCCCTTGTTCTATTGCGACTAGGGAAAAATATGGTCGTCTACAAGCATTGCTGCCCCTCTTTTGTAGGGCTTCGTTGCTTCTAAAGATCAACGTATCCTTAGCAACCTCATTTCGTAAAACTCGTTCTACACATTTATTTGTAGTCAACAAGTTTGTATAGATAAAAACAATTCCTATTTTTAGCACATCATTTAACTCCCTATAGCTCAGCTACCCGATAGCTGTGTTCAAGTTAAATCCAGAGTTGAATATTTCTGCCTAACCAAGGAACGATTTGTACTGGTATTAGTAAGAATCATGTTGTAGTACACAGTGATACGATTATCTAAAGCCTGGGACGCAAGAATTCGCTTGAACTTCAAATGTAAGAATACCGAGCTGTGAGGGATAAACTCAGATGATCTCAGCATAGGACCAGTGATGCATATTGCTTCGAAAATGTAAGAAATCGTCGGGCCATAGTGAGTACGATGAGTCCAGCCATGGGACATCAAAATGGCTTACATCGCTTCGCAACATGTAGTGAAGTTCGGGCCGTAGGCAGATAAGGAGTGCGATTATACTCGCCCATGGGACGTCACATGTTTGGAACAATATTCTGCGGAAGTAGTAGGAATCCCATCCGTAGTGAGTCGGGCGATAATCCAATGCGCTGGGACCAGCAGATGATGGCTTGGCTTTTCGAAGGAGTATGGGAATCTACAAGCCGTATGGACTCGAGGGACCAGCACATGCACAGAGCATGACACGTGTGCTGGTTGATCGTTCGATACATGTAGGAATCCCGAGCCGTAGGTTATCAGACGATGATCCAGCCATGGGACAACAATGAGTGGCGTGTGTGTTTTCGATATGTAGAATCATAGCCATAGGGATACGGTCACGATGACTCCTCCATGAACACAATGAGGACTTTCGGCTTCAAATGTAAGAGTCGGCGGAGCCGTGTAGGTATGACAAGGGGGGATGGGAGGTTCTAGACCATGGGGCCCCAATTATGGATTGTGCGTGGTCGGAATGTAGGAAGTCGGGAGAATGCGAGCCGTAGGTGTGCTAGCGACGAGCCGGGCCATGGGGTACCACAATGAATGGCTATGCTTCTGATTATAGGTCAATGTTGGAGACCAGGTAGTATAGGGGCGATGCTCGCCGTCTATGGGACAACATATTGCGTTGCTTCAAATGTCGAACCAAGTCATAGGGAATACAATGAGCTAGCCATGGATGATTGCCATGCTTCTAAATTGTTCAGGAATTCCGAGTCTTCAGGGATAACAAGGATCCAGCCAATGGGACACAATGATGGCTTGCCTTCGAATGTAGACTGAGGCCGTAGGGAGACGATGTCCAGTCATGGGACACACCATTATGGCTTGCTTCGAATGTAGATATGATCGCCAGGAATACGATGATCTCATTCATGGGACACATTGGATGGGATTGCTTCGAATGTCGCAATCTGAGCCATAGGGATTACAATCAGTAGATCCACGCCATACGGAATTGGGACACTCAATGATGGTGCGTGCTTCGGGTGTAGAATCCGAGTCCGAGTAGAGGATACGATGACCACCATGGGTGACACACAATGATCTGACATTGCCTTCGAATGTAGGAATCCGAGCCGTAGGGATACGATGATCCAGCCATGGGACAAAATGATGGCTTGCTTCGGATGTAGGAATCAGAGAAGTAAGAATACGATGATCCAGCCATGAGACACAATGATTGCTTGCTTCGAATGTAGGATTCCGAGCCGTAAGGATATGATGATCCAGCCATTGGACACAATGATGGTTTGCTTTGAATGTAAGAATCCGAGCCGTAGGGATACGATGATCCAGCCATGGGACACAATAATGGCTTGCTTCGGATGTAAGAATCCGAGCCGTAGGGATACAATGATCCAGCAATGGGACACAATGATGGCTTGCTTCGAATATAGGAATTCGAGTCGTAAGGATACGATGATCTAGCCATTTCAACCAGTAACAAGGTGTGAATTGTAAGGTAACACATGAAATGAGAATAATAACACTAATACTAATAATACCAATAATAATAATAATAATAATAATAATAATAGTAATAAATTACTTATATCAATATAGGAAAATAATTAATAATAATAGTAATAGTGAAAATAAAAATATAAATATAAATAACAACAATAAAAATCATAATAATAATAATAATAATAATAATAATAATAATAATAATAGTGATAAAAAAATAATAATAATAAAAATAAGGTAATAATAATAATAATAATACAATGAGAAAGCATCCCTTGTTCTATTTGGTTAGGGCAAAAATAGGATGTCTACAGTACTAATTGGAGTGTGAGTTTGTTTCGTAGCTTGGAGGCAAAAATCCCTTGACTGATTTCTGTAATTTTCTGAATCAGTCGATGGTTTTAGAAAATCATGGTAAATATATCGACGGTAATGTTTCCAAGCAGAGAAACTGAAATATGGAATTTGAATTTGAAAATTAAGATGATTGTGGAATTGGATGTCAGATATTTAATTAAGGATTTGGATATTAAAATGATTTCTTATTTTTATGATTTTTGTCCGTTATATTAAGATGTAGAGATATGAAACTTGCCTCTGTTATATATATATATTTAGGGATGTGATTATTTAAAAAAGTTGCAAAACTTGAAGAATAACAAGAATGAGACGCAAGAACATATGAATCAAGATGAGAATGAGGCTTACAAAGCCGCATTGGATAAAGAGAAGATGCAAGGTCCACATGATCAGAATATGAAGAGGATTCCACTAGGGAGGATGTGGGATTTGTACTTGCAGAAGAAAATGAAGTACAAATAGAAGAAATGGGAACAATAGAGGAAGACTCTTAATCAATATCACAATTAAATGGATCAATATTTACAAGATCAAACTCATTTAAGATGCTAAAACTTGTTGGAATATAGAGGAAATGAATGTGTTCAAGAAAGACGACGAGATGAGAAACATAAAGATTTTATGTTTCTGTATCATAACAACAATATCCTTTTTTTTCCATCACCATAACCAAGAAACACACACAAAGAGGATTGTGCAGACAACTTAGAACGCTCAGTATGAGGTCGAAGGACAAAACATATACAACCAAATACTCTCAAATGAAAATACTATGGAGCCTTGCCGTACAACTTCTCATAAGGAGAGACTCCCAAATTAAGAGCAGTAGGAATTCTGTTAATCAAATATGTGGCAGTAAGAACTGCTTTTTCAATTCTTAGAAAACTTTGGGAACATTACCAGAAATGAGAAGGGATTGAACTGTCTCAACAATGTGCCTCTGTTTTCTTTCAGCCACGCCATTTTGCTTAGGCTTTTCAATAGGTTTCATGGTACCTTTAGAGGTGAGTTTGGTGGAAAACTCATTATAATTTTAACCCCCCCCCCCCCCAAATCGCACATATAACACTTAATGACAAGTGAATGTTGTGCTTGAATCAAAGCACGAAACTGTTGATTTTTTTAACCGATCCCTATTTTCATTATGACAAATCACAGCATCTCATTAATGTGCTTAGAATATGAACAAGTTCATCCTTTTGAAAGTATAGATGATGCTGCAATATGAAAGCCTTAAAAGCACTTAGATGATCATACCTCGGTGTATTCCATGGCAATTCAAAGAGCAAAGCGTGAAGGCATTTTATATTTTTCAGTTGTAATAAAAATTAGGTTTAATTGTGGATGCATGATCTCATGATTTAAATTAAAGCTCATAAATAACCTTAGGGACCTCCATGTTTTCATGAAAAACATTTTTACTTAAAATGCTAAACTTACATAAAAGGTTTGAAATGGTTTTGAACTTAGCAAAAGGCAAAACTCAAATTTTCTTAAGGGTCAGTTGATCGGCATCATAGGCCCAGTCAACTGGAGTGTGCACTTGGCCAAAGCGTATTTTTACGAAGGACCCAATCGACCGGCCTTCCAAGCCTAGTCGACCGGATTGTGCAAAATGGTCAATTTACAAAGGCCCGACAGACTGAACTCTTGAAAGCCACTAAATCCTAGTCGATCAACCATCATACACTTGAAGCCTTGTCAACTGGATCATAGTGCTCGATAGACCGAAGTGTGATAAAATGGAAAATCACCTTGGGTTAGTCGACTGAATCCCTCGGGATTTTGAATTTTAGGGCATATAACGGTCAGATTTTTGAAAATTAAATAATATTATATTGCCCAACGGTCATATAACGATCATATTTTGTTTTTGCCTATATATATCAACCCTAAACACTTAGAGATGGTTGGGAAGAATATTGGGAGCATACTAGCTTATATTTTTTATTCTCATTTATTCTTCAAACCCTTTTTGTGTATCAAATGTTTATTTATCCTCTACTCCTCTTTTGACAAATATTTTTGGAGAAAATTTTTAGGGGTTTCTTGAAAGAGGCTTGAGCTTATATCATCTTTCATATATATAGCTTGAAAAGCCTTCTTATTGTTTTGAAGATCAAATTCTTATTTCTCCTATTTTTTTTGAAGATCGTTTTTTTGGATAAAACCTTTTTGGGGGTTTAATTTGAAAATGCTTGAGCTTGAGCTTATATCTTCCATATATATTGCTTGAAGGTCTTTTCTTTTATTTTTGTTGTATTTTTCAAAAGATCAAATTTCTCCTACACTCCTATTTTGAAAAATCTTTTTGGAGAAATCTTTTGAATAATTCAAAAAGGCTTGAGCATATATTTATTCTCATATCTATGTTACTTGAGAGCCTTCTTGTTATAAAGGTCAATCTTGAAGAAATATTTTTCTCCTACTCTTTATTTTGAAAAATCTTTGGAGAAAATATTTTGAGTTTTACAAGAAAACTTTGAGCATATATTTCACTCATATATAATTGCTTGAAAGGCTCCTTTTTCTTGAAAGTTTGAGTATAATTACACTCATATTTATTACATCAAAGCATTCTTTTCTAAGGTCAAATATTAAGAAAAATCATTTTTCATACTCTCAGTTTTTACTTGAAAAATATTTTGAGAGGAAAACCTATACTCTACCGAACTTTAATTTATAAATAATTTGAGAGTGCATTTAGATTTTTAAAGTGTACAAATCAGCTTTCATTAAAGCATTTTAATTGTACAAAAAATTATTTTTCGAAACAGTCCTTCACGGTTCATATTGTGAATTATGACCAAGTGAGGGTACATCACTTGAAAAGGTGGCTCAACCTAGAAGGAGTGGGTTGCGATGTGATCCGCACTGAGCGAGGGTACATCGCTCAGAGAGGTTAGTCTGCCTAGAAGGACTAGTGACTAAGCATGGGGTATAGTTTAGAGAGGGGGGCTCCACCTTATTTGAAGGAGTGTTGTAAATGGGGGGTTCCACCCTGTAAGGAGTGTAAACGGTTTGGGTCCGCCCGGATAAGGGAGCTGGTTAGTGAAATCCTTGGAGGGTTCACCCAAGGTGAGAACGTAAGCGGGTATAGCCGAATCTCGTTAAAATCTTTGTATCTCTCTCTCTCTCTCTCTCTCTTACTCTTAATATTTCCACACTTTAATTTCGGCACGGGTATGCCTATCATTTATGATTGTGATTATTTTGCACGCACATCTTTAATTTTAATTAGGATATGATTTGGTGAATCGGAAAATTTAATTAGTAAAAGTTTTAAAAGCTAATTCATCCCTCTTTTACACCATTCCTACAAAAGCATTTTATAGATGCTAATGAAATCAAAATATTTCTTTATAAGGTATGTGCAAAATTCATAATTACTAAATACTAATGTAAAGTACAATAAAATGTTTAGGTTAAAGAATAAACTAAAAAAAATACATTTAGCCATTAAGGAAATAAATCAAAGACAAAATTTTAGGCTCAAGTAAAATAATTAGCTAAGCAATTAACTGCAGAAGATTAAACTAGATCAATATTTAATGGCAGAACATGAGTCAAATCGAAAAACGGGTGTCCTTTTCCTTTACTTTGGGTGCGATCCAAAATATGGGATGATCAAAAAACTTGAGCCAGCTCGGATTATTGGATCCGAAATCCAACGCGTCCACATAGTTGCTCCAAGGGCTACCTAAGTAATAAATGCAATTTCCCTTGCATGGTCCTGTTGAACCCGCAAGTGAAACGGATACGGACTCGCTCCGATGACCCAAAAACAGAGCTTCATCCCCCAAACTCGTCACCCTGTCCCATGCACCATTCCCCAAATCCAACCTAAACACTTCAAAATCACGTTTCGCCGGCGTCGCCAGCACCAGCATGAAGTCGCCGGACGACGACTCTACCAAATACTTTTCGTCAAAGTGGAAATCCGGCGGGTCTGCAATATGGATAACGTCCGGATCACTCGACCCAAGCTGGAGCTTGAAGATGAAGACATTACCTTTGGCATCGACGAGATAAAATTGGCCCTTGTAGAACACGACGTCGCTGAACGGAAATTCAGGCGGAAAATAGACTCTCGTCCACCGATCATCCGCCGGATGACAAAACGCCAGGCAGCCCTGCCCAAGTAAATGTGAAAAAGTTACCAAAATCACGCAATTGGGGTCCGCCGGGGACGACGAGAAGGCGAATCTCTCGATTTTGGGCTCGAGTTCCGGCCGAAGCAGATTTTTTGGCGAAGGGAGGACGACGACGGATTTCGAGAAAGGATTAAAGAGTTGAACGTCGGAGCAGCGCCGCCAGTGATCGGTGCTGAGTAACCAACCGCCGGAGGAACAGCACAGCCAGCGTTGCCAGGTCTCACGGAGACACATTGGGTGTCGATTTTGGGATGAAAAATCTAAAATTTCGCTGGGAGAACGGTTGGCGCCATGAATCAAAAGCAGAGGAGGAAAAGTGGGGAGTAACTTGAGATGCGCTGCCGTTGCCGAAAAAAACCATGAAACGCAGACGGTTTTGCAGCGGCAAACGTCGACGAAACTCAGGTGGCTGAAGATGAGCTCGAGGAGCTCCGGCGGCAGGAAGGCCCAAGAAATAGCCGCCATAAGGGGAGAACTGGAGAAAAAGAAAACAGAGTGGAAGGAGCGAGGGGCTGTACCTCTTATAAAACCCTGGAATTTTAAATTTCTTTTGAATTATAAGTTACTAAACATTTTGTTATTTTTTAAAAATTAAAATAATATTTTTTGTGAATTTAAAACACAGCCGTTTAGAACGATTTATGGAAATCAATTTTTGAAAGAAAAAAAAATATTGAATTTGATTTGTAATTATAATAAATATTGAATTATAAAAATATTACAGGTACAACAATAACAATAATAAAAGGTGAATCAAATATAATAATAATTTTATATCAATTTATCTGATTAAGTGCATTTTCATTGACTAGTTTAAGAGCTATTAAATTTTTCTTGACTATTTTTTTTTTATTTTTTATTTTTAGGAGTAGAGAAATATGCTATGAGATTGATTACTTCTATCAACTTTGTAAGGACCTAATATTATCTAGGCCTTATAAATTTTGAATTTTAAATTTTAAAATTTTGAATTTTTAAAATAATTTTAAGAGGTTTTTCAAAATTTGTCAAATTTTTAATCAATGAACTTTTCCTTCATTTTTTGATATTTGGTAAAAATCAAAGCTGAAATTGGGATGCCCTCTAAGGCCTTCACCCTCTCACCTAGTCCTCTAATATTCCAACCTCCTTGGCTGAAAAATAAATTATATTTTTGCACCATATTACAAAAATTCAAAAGAAATTCAATTCAATACATTAACATTTCTCAAAAAAAGACAAAAAATGAAAATTTGAAAAAAGAAGAAGAAGATATATATATATATATATGCAAGAATTGAACAGAAATTACAACACTCCATTAATATTATATATTAATTGCTAATAAAGGAAATAACCTGAGCCGACTTCGCCCGCATTGAAGCGTTGCTGAGCATTCGACATTTTCGTTTCTTCTCTAGATAGTGATGTTAAACAGGAATTTGGATGGATAGGACTTCTTGAATACTAAATCGCTTGATTGAATTTGGGTAATGGTATGATGTGGGATTGCAGTGTGTGCGTATATATATTTTGGACATCGTCCGGATGTCCCCAGCCGACATCTACTAGATTACCCTGGGATGCATCACAGCTGAGACTAATCCCCAGACACGTGTCTGAGAGATATGGTGTGTGTGCATGTGTCAAGTTGGTGAAGGTGTTGAAAGTATGCATTCTTGCAGAAGACGAGGGCATTGTACTGATCCGAACATTATGCATCTTCAAGCGTCTAATTCATTTAAGTGATTATTCTTTACATATAAATTATATTTGAAGTTGACAACCTTTTTATGATAAAATATAGATTAAAAATTAAATAAATGTGTATATTATAAATATATATATCACTGCAAAGTTATACTCATATGCACTGCTACCGTTCTTGACACTCTCCATATTAAACACCCATACCTATATCTTGCGAAATTATATAGTGGATCCCCTCCACGTGTCTGTGTATCTATTTCTTTAATTATATACTTATTAAAAATGTGTCATCTATGATATTAATGAATGTAGGATCAATTTGTCTTATGTCTAACATTAAGGAAATAAGCATACAAACACGTGGAGGGATGGAGGCAGAGATCCCCTGTACAATTTCTCCAATATCTCTACATCTCTTTGTTCTCTTCCAATTACTCTCTCTCTCTCTCTCTCATCAGAAAACAAAAATGCATGCCAAAAAAAACCTTCTTTTTTTTTTTTCCCTTTAAAACCCTTATTTCATCTTGGGAACAAAGATTTTGTGTTTTAGATTTGGAATTGCGTAGATTCAAGTTCAACATTATTTTATATTATATTTTATCTAAAATAAAATAAACCCAAATCCATGGTTCAAATTCCAAGCTTCAAAACATGTATTAATCTAAAGAAATTGTTCTAATGGTTAGTGTCAGAGAGAGAGAGAGAGAGAGAGAGAGAGAGAGATCTTCTGGACCAAATGGCTGAGCCGGGGACTTGAAAAAAACAACATGCCTTGAAAACTGCAAGAAAAGAAGAAATAATAAACTTAGTTGCTGCAAAGCAACGACTATGTTATGAAGGATAATAATAAGAAATAACGCAAAAGCTACTAAATGAATATAGATCAGATGCAAAAAAAATAAAAACAAAAACAAAAGCAAAACAAAAAACATAAATTGAGGAAATTCCTTGAAAACAGCAAGAAATATATGACTAATAAAATCTGTCGTTGCAAAGCAATGGCAAAGTTTGAAGGATAATAATGGGAAATTTCACAAAAGCTACTAAACGAATATTGATGAGATGAAAAAACATAATAAATTGTGAAGATGATTTGGAAGCTGATGGGTGACACTGCAGGAGAGCATCATCCCTAAATAGATAAATGATCAACTACAGACCTACAAACTGTCAGCTATTTAAACAAACATTCAAACAGCAGTGCTATGTCAGAAGTTTGTAGGATATATATTCCAAAGGATATGTCCCACATGAATGATATGAGTTTCACATGAAGGATACATGTCCTGTATGATAAAGAATATTGAATGATTATTGATGAGTTAACTAAAAACTTAACTTAGAAATAAATAAGATTTTTATGACCGAAAGTTTGAAGGGTATTCCTATATTATATTAATTAGCAACTGTTATGGGGAGTAACTGTAAGGGCAAGCAAACATCAAGTTAAGTTAAGGATAAGAGAGGAAAAAAAAAAGTTAAACTCATAAGCTTTAAGGGTTAGCTGAATGGCGATGTTAGCTGCAAGGTAAAGGAAAGGAAAGAAGGAAGGCATATAGGAATAGTCATCTCGCTGCCTCTGCTCTCTAATCATCAGTCAATCCCATAAATCTGGTGAAGGAAAGAAAGAAATCGAGAAAAAGTAGGAGAAACGATTTCTACGGCTTCTTTGGATGTTCTTCTCGACCGATTTAATATGACTGATTTCGGTATGTAAAGCGAATGTTATGGTTTATTTATTTATTTTCCGCATTAAGGTAAATGATGTGAAGTTCATGATAGTTAAAGATAAATCATGTGAAATTCATAATAGTTGAAGATCTTGTTGGTTACAGAATATAAAATTTTCTTACATGTGGTATCAAAGCCACTACAAAAAATAAGGTTTTTAGTAAAAAATTTGAAATAGTCGTCATAACTGCGGTTACTAATTATTAGTGACGAATTTTAAAAATATCACTAATAATAGAGTATTAGTGACGGATCATGTCCGTCACTATAAATTCTACATTGGCACCACTCAAAATCGTCACTAATGCTTAAGTAGTAGTGACGATTTTCAAAACCGTCACTACTAGAAACTATTAGTGACGAATTTCAAACGCGTCACTAATAGTAGAGTAATAGTGACGAATTTATAAACCGTCACTAATAATAGGTTATTAGTGACGGTTTTGAAACTGTCACTAATAATTTAAAATTATTATTATTATTTTAATCATTAATTCCTGTAAAAATCTATAATTATATTTTTGCATACATAACATTAAATCATAATTACAAAAAAAAATTCATAAATTATTAAAAATTCTAATTCAATTTCAAAATTTAAATACAAATACAAATACATTATAAAAATTCAATTAAAATATAGAAATTCCATCTATTCAGATAATAAAAAAAAATTAAAAATCAAATTCAAATACGAATACATTATACAAATTATAAAATACAGAAATTCCTTCTGTTCAGATAACAAAAAAAATAAAATAAAATAAAAACTGCATCCGACTGTAGTGCATTATATCGTGCTGATATTATGACACCCGCAAACTCTACAAATTAATAATTATAAAAAGAAAAATAAGTTTACGATTTTTTAACATATATGTATACATACAATAAGTATCAATGATTTGATAACAAAATAATCAAACATTCAGGCATAGTTAAAAAAAGGATACAATTTTAAATAGTTAAGTTTTATCAATTTAGAAAAATTTTGGCAGCATTTCATCTATAAATAGGATATTTTCCATAGAGATATGTTCCAAACCTGGGTGTTTGTAATAAACAGTTCATAATAATCCAACTAGTAATGAATTTTATGAGTGCACCAGAACTTCATATAATAAGCATTAAATAATGTAATGTATTCATGCATCCCACAAAAAATCTGTATCAGAATATAGTTTTATGAAAAAATAGAATGTGATGTTCATGATTTACATGACTTCCTTAGGATATTTGTGTTTCTTGTCTTTCTTTTTTTATCCTTTATATACAGATCTTGGAATAATTGTTTGTGTGAGGGGTGGGAGAGCTTTAGGTTTATGAAGAGGTTGACATCTTTAAAGTTGGCCTTAAACAGATGGAATAGGGATTCCTTTGGTGATGTGTACATTTGAAAGTCTAATACCCAAAGAGAGACTTGAGGATATTGATAATGCAAAAGACGTGGGTAAATATCTCGATAGATTTAGTTAGTAGGATATTTTCTTTTAAGAATAATTTTAAGGCTTTGCTAATGAAGGAAGAGATAAGTTGGAAATAAACAATTGGCGTTCAACACAAACATGTATTCCAGTAGTTCAATCTACAATTCATATAACATAATACCATCCATCAAAAAGATTTAGTCATTCGGTGTATTATGGATAGTAATTTGCAATGATGTTCACATAAAGGACGAAGTTTAATATTCGTTTAACTTTCATTCATCCTTTCAAAAATATTTTAACATTCATTTTATCATAATTATTTTTATACATGGTTTTATTTTTGGAAAAATCTTAACAAAATTTTGGTAGTATGCCGTCTGTAAATTAGACATTTTCCCATAAAACCAGTACCTAAAACTTGGTTGTTTTCAGCAAATAAATCATTTCAAGCATGCAACAACCTAAATCCACTACCAGCATGCAATTCACAATATATTGCATCAATCATGCAGTTGGCGTTCAACATAAGCATGTATTCTAGTAATTGAATTTACAATTCATATAGCATAATACCATCAATCAAAAAGACTTAGTCCTTTAGTGCATTATGGATAGTAATTTGCAATGCTGTTGATATAAAGGATGAAGTTTAATATTCATTTAACTTTTACTTGTGGTGGTTTCCGATCGTTGAATCGAGCTAAATCTGAGCCAGATTTGTAAAAAATAGGTGGTAGGACCGAACCCTAGAGAGAGAACGAGAGGAGAAAGAAATTTCACAGAAGAAATGATCTAGGGTCACTTTATAACCTGGCCTTCGTTGACGAGTTTAAAAGGCTCATCGACAAAGCTAAGAAGAACATTCGTCGACGAAGTGTTTAAAAATCTAAATTTTCCCTGCTCTCAGTAATTTCTCGTCGACGAGACATGTGTACTCGTCGACGAAACCCAGAATGACCTTCATCCATGAGGAGATCAAATTCGACAATGAGTCTCTGCTTGATGCCCTTTTTAAATTTCTTTTCCCTTTCTTTTATTTTCCCTTTTCCCTTTTATTTATTTTCTTTTATTTTTCTAAGTTCGAGTTATTACATTGTGATAATTTTTCTATGTCTTATTATTGACTATGTTTTTTTAAGATCAATTTTTATGAAAATAAGTTTGAAACTATTGGATTGAAAAACTTCATGTAAAAATTGATAAGATCTTATAGTTTGCCAATTTGACATTGTTATCTTGTTAAGTTAATTATGTCACTAAATAATAAGGTTGATAATAATATCATGTTTATTTATTTGTAGTGTGTCTTTTGAGCTTATGTTTGTTTTATTTTTATTTTTTTAGTTTGTAAGGCAACCAGAAACTACTATCATAAATGAATTAAGTTTATATTGGTAGTTTCTAATGAATAATTTTTTCTTATACTATTTTGAACTTTTTAAAGCATTATTTATTAATTTAACATAATATACTAATTTTATTACCTAATTACTTATTTGTAGAGTCTTCATCGATACATGTGCTCAATGGTAGTGTGGTAAAATAGAGACTTATTGATGAACTCTTTATTTTATTTTTTTTATATTGTTTAATTAATACGTTTTTAATTCTTAAGGTTGTGGATATATTTGATTATGAAATTACATTATACTTGTTTATATGTATGTTTTTAGATGAATAAAGAAACATAAGAAGTATGGTTGTGAAAATTATAAATTTTATACAAAATTTTATAGGTACCTAGCTCTAAACTTCCGAAAAAAAAAAAAAAGAAACTAAAAGCTTATTAGTGACCCATGTCAAACTATCACAAATAACAGATATTAGGTCTAGCGATTAGTGATTCTTGGAATTTGTGACTAATAGTTAGTATTAGTGATGATATGCTTCCCTTTAAATCCCAGATAATTGTTTATCCATCACTAATGATGACTAATAGTGACAAATTTTGAAAATTGTCACAAATTAATTATTAATGACGTGTTTATTAGTGATCATTTTTTATGGACCAAAAATCATACCTAATAATTATTAGTAATAGATGTGTTTTATTTTATTTTTTTCTGAGATGAAGATAGATATATATATATATATATATATATATATTAGCACAAAAGGAGAAATGCAAAAGTGACAACACAAATAAAATGCCAAAAAAAAACTAAACTGTATAGAGAGCTTCCATGGAGTTTATGATTAACATTCAATAGAATTTTGTTTACTACCATTTGTACATTTATATTCTCTTTACCGTATAAAATATCATTTTGAACATTAATAAAATATATTGCAACATTCTAAAGAAATTTAATATTCAATCTTATAGAACATAGTGAGTGAAGATAATTTCTAATCCCAACTTGAGCCTATCCTCCAAGAAATTATTCCACAGCAAACGGGCGGAATATTAGACCTTATCCCATAATTTTAACTTTTCTAAAGTATTCAATCTACAAAGAACTGCAAGCACCAAGCGGTTTAATTAATTTAATTATTTATTATTATTTTATTTGTTTATTTATGTCCTTATTTGACATTATAATTCTATACATAGACATAAATTGGATTTTTTTTTTAGTCATACAAGGATAAAACTTCTTATGCGTTTCTAGGGGAGTATTGCTCACCGATCCCAATAAGTTGTCTATCAAATTATAGCAATTGATGTTCAATCCTGAATTTAAACTAGAGCATTTTGCACTAGCTCATCTCTTATTCCAAGTTGAATTAAAAGTAGAATTTTATTTAGAAGAAATCAGTCCTAGAATAGTGTCTTCTCTGTCAAAATTTGGGGTGTAAGAAATCAAGTTTTCTTTAGAAGAAATTTGCCAAAGAATAGGAGTGTCTTTTCTATCAGAGTTTGGTGTGTAGGAAATCAAGTTCTTGAAACTTTCAACCCTACTTGATGTTGAAAATTAAACTTGACTGGTTGCGGATGTGATGGTCGGCAGCCCACCTCTGTTGAATTTGTGCTGGAGTCAACAACAACCTCACCTACCAGCCCACCTCCATTGAAGTTAATTCTCACCCACTGTTCTAACAATTGCTACAAATAGATGTGTATGTGTGTAATGTAATATGTGTTGGAGAGAGGATGAATAACTCCAGTGAATGAGAGAAATTGTATTTTTGAGAAGTTCTCTATATTTTATTTTCATATTGAAATCAATCTAGTATTTTGTGTGCAAATTGTGTGTAATCCTCACTACGTTCAATCACAACCAGTGATTGAGTGAGTCCCCTTCACCCATCAGTAGTATCAGAGCGCCCAAGTTCGCTGAAATTCGCCAAACAGAGGCGAACAGAAAAAAATTCAAATTTTCTCTCAGATTTGAAGTTGTTCAAAATTAATTTTTGAGCATACCATTTTGAAATTCGCGTCGAGATGAGTCCACAGGTGGAAACCACATTTCCAATGGAGTCCGGATGACTATACATGTGCTCACACGCGCCACTAGCCAAATTTATGTCATCGGCACGTGTTGCACGCGCCAGCAAGGGTACTAACCGACGATGTCACACGCCTCACGCTCCCAAATGAGTTATCTACCCCCGACTGACGAGATTCGACTCGGAAACCCAATCCGCAACCCGGCTCAGTAACCAACAACCCGAATCTAGACCCGCGAGCACAACCCGACCTAGCTAACCGACCCACGTCCAGTCGCCAACACGTGGCACGCCTAGAAGCCTCCACGTGGCCTAATGGTAATCACTGTCTCCATTAATCTCCGTTAAGTCAAACCGACCTAGTCAAACCGGTCCATAATTGTTTTTTTAGTCGGTTTGGTGTTATTTTTACGGGTTCTTTAAAACCCAAAACCGATTCCTAAAGTTTTTCGACCTTTTAAACTCATTGGTGGCATCAGATTTGATAAAATCTATCCCCATCACTCTGTTTTTTTATATATTAAATTTGATGGTTAACGGTACTACACAAGCAGTTATTCTAAAGTTGACAAAGAAGAATTACGACAACTAGTGTATTCAAATAAGAGCCCTACTAGGTGCTCAGAATGTCATGGACATCATGGAAGATGCGTATAGAGAAGCCCCATCAAAAGAAACAGAAGCACCTATGCCTAATGCTCAAAGAACGATCTTGCGAGCTAATCAAAAGAACGATTGCAATGCGAAGTCCATAATCTACCAAGGCTTTGATGAGGCCACGTTCGAAATCATCGCCTCTGCCAAGACATCCAAAGAAGTTTAGGACTCTCTCCATCGAACACACAAAGGTGCAGACAAAGTGAAGAAAATTCGTCTTTAAACATTGTGAGGTGACTTCAAATCTTTAAGAATGAAATCTATATAATCTATTGCTGATTACCATACATGGGTTATGGTAGTATCAAATCAATTGAGAAGAAATGGAAAGACTCTCAAAGACGAGAGGATTTGTGAGAAAATTTTGTGATCTTTGGATCCAAAATTTGATTATATAGTTATGACCATGGAAGATACAAAAGATCTGGAAACCATGTCCATAGAAGAACTTGTGGGCTTACTCCAAGCCCATAAGCAAAAAGTCAACAGAAGAAGTGATGATAAAGCACTGGAGCAAGCCCTCCAAATGAAGTTGTCCCTCATTACAAATAGAAACGATAAAGGGGGGATGTCACAACGAGGAAGAGGACGAGGTTGAGGATCTTGTGGAAGAAATTCTGGAAATTTTGAATCTAGAGAAGGCGAAAGAGGTCCTGCTAGAGGAGGATGCAATCAACAAAATTATATCCCATGAGGCAGAGGACAAGGAAGAAGAGGGGGATACAATACCGCCCGAACGTAGACAAAAGAAATGTTCAGTGCTACAACTACCACAAGTACAAACACAATAACAACGAGTGTTGGGGGCGACAACAAGAAAATGTTAGCGAGGAGGCTAATATTGCTGAAGATGTAGCTAGAGAATCGTTGATGCTAATGACACACAGCTCAACCCAGGACCAAAGTGTTTCGTGCCTCAATTCTAGAGTCAGCAACCATATGACTAGCAGAAAGAATCTATTTATTGAACTTGATGAGAAAGTTCAGGGGGAGATCTTTTTTATGACAACTCTAAAGTCCCAGTCTGAGGGAGAGGAGATGTTCTAACCAAGAAGAAGTCCGAAGATCATGCTTACATCTCCAACGTCTATTATGTGTTAGACATGAAGACTAACATCTTGAGTCTCAAACAGCTTGTGGAGAAAAGCTACCGAATTAGCCTTAAAGATAAGCAGATGGTGATAATAGATGTTCGAGGTAAACTCGTTACTCGAATAAAAATGGCAAAGAATCGAACTTTTCCCCTTGCCATTCAACATGATACACCAAGGTGTTTAAGCACAATCATCAAAGACAAAGACTAGCTATGGCATCTCAAGTATGGACATCTGAACTTTGAAAGTTTGAAACAATTGGGAAGCAAGAAGATAATGAAAGACTTACCTAACATCCATCACTCAATTATGGTATGTGAAAGTTGTGTTCTGAGCAAGCAACACAAAAACAGCTTTGGAAAGCAAGTCGACTGGAGATCTACTATGCCGCTCCAGCTAGTACACACAGACGTGTGTGATCCATTGAGATCATTTTCAAATGGAGAGAATCGATACTTCCTCACTTTCATTGACGATTACAGCAGGAAGACTTAGGTTTACTTCCTGAAAAGGAAGTTAAAAGTGTTCGACAAGTTCAAAGAGTTCAAAACTCTTGTGGAGAAATAGAGTGGCTATCGCATCTAGTCACTCCGATCCGACCAAGGAGGAGAGTACAAGGACAAAGCTTTCCTGAAATTCCTTAGACAACAAGGGATTCAAAAATAATTCACACCATCATACACTCCCCAGTTGAACCGTGTAGTTGAGAGGAAGAACCGCACTATCCTTGACATGGTCAGGAGCATGTTAAAGGATAAGAATGTGCTTAAGAGTTTTTGGGCAGAAGCAGTGTCATGTGCAGTCTATCTGCTCAACCGGTGTCCTACGAAGAGTATTGATACAAAGACACCACATGAAGCCTGGAGTACTCACAAGCCCACTGTGAGTCATCTTAGAGTGTTTGACTCTATAGCCTACACAAGGATCCCAGAGGCGAGAAGGATAAAGTTGGAAGATAAAGGAGAGAAGTGTAACTTGTGTTTGACTCTATAGCCTACACAAGGATCCCAGAGGCGAGAAGGACAAAGTTGAAAGATAAAGGAGAGAAGTGTAACCTTATTGGATACGGCGACAGCACCATAGGATATCAACTCTACAATTTCATCAACAAGAAAATTATTCACAGTTGGGATGTCATTTTTAAAGAAAATGAATCCTAGAAGTGGGACCATACTGAATCTTCCAAAGATGCAGAATTAACACTTGAAGGAGAAGAACTCACACAGACAAGAGAAGTGGTTATTGAGTCACAAGTTCTCGAGCTGCAAACACCTCCACACGGTTTATCACAGAGGAATGAAGCTTCGTCACCAATTGAGCATGAAATCTCAGACATGAGGCCTAAAGAAGCCCGTAATCTAGCTGATTTGTATAACTATAGGATCTATAGAAGAGTATGTTACTATATACTATCTGTTGTTGACCAGCGACCTGGTTAACTTTGAGGAGGCTAACGAAGAAGACAAGTGGAGAAAAGTGATGGATAAGGAAATTCAATCCATTAAGAGGAACAAGAATTGGGAGTTGACAAATCTCCCGAAGGGTCGCAAAACTATTTGTATGAAATGAATCTACAAGACCAAAAAGAACGCTCAAGGAGAAGTTCAGAGATACAAAATAAGACTTGTCGTTTAGGGCTACAAGCAGAAATAAGGGATTGATTACGGAGAAATCTTTTCCCTAGTTGTCAGGTTTGAAACTATCAGATTATTAATTTTACTATCAGCACAAAATGGATAGAAAATTTATCAGCAGGACGTGAAATTAGCATTTTTGAACAGTTTTTTTGGAAGAATAGATCTATATCGATCAGCCACTTGGATATGTGAAGGAGAGTAAAGAAGATAGAATGTACAAACTGAATAAAACACTCTACGGTTTGAAGTAGACACCTCCTGCATGGAACATGAAGATTGATGACTATTTCTAGTCCCTACGAGCATGTGCTATACATGAAGATGGAGACAAACGGAAGCATGTTGATTGCCTCCCTGTATGTTGATGATCTAATCTTCACGAAAAATAATCCAGAGATGTTTGCTGCTTTCAAGAGGAGCATAGTCAAAGAATTCGAAATGACGGATATTCGCCGGATGGCTCATTTCCTTGACATTGAAGTCGTGCAAAGAGAAAAGGGAATCTTCATCTCCCAGAGCCACTATGCAAAAAAAATATTGAAGAAGTTTGGGATGGACAACTGCAATCCTTTGACAACTCCGGTTGAAACGAGATTGGAGTTGATAAAGAATGAGTAAGGAAATGTTGACCCCACATATTTCAAAAGTCTAGTTGGAAGCTTGAGGTATTTGACGTGCATTAGACCAGACATCCTTTATGGAGTTGGACTTGTTAATAGGTACATAGAGACTCTTGACTAGTCTCATCTGAATGCAGTGAAAATGATACTCTGCTATGTCAAGAGTACCATCACTGATGGTATGTTTTATTCATCAAGAGGTGATTGCAAACTTATTGGTTATTCAGATAGCGATTGGGGAAGAGATCTTAATAAAAGAAAAGGCATGACTGGATTCACGTTCTTTGTGGGAGATACAACGTTTACATAGTCATCAAAGAAGCAACCCATCGTAACGTTGTCATCATATGAAACTGAGTATGTTATTACCAGTTAAATTGTTTGTCATGATATATGGATCAGGAATGTACTGAAATATTTGATATTTCTTCAAGATAATCCCACAGAAGTCTACATTGATAATCGATCAGCGATTGCACTTTCAAAGAATCTAATTTATCATGAAAAAAATAAACATATTGATACTCGGTATCATTTTATCAGGGAGCATGTTAAGAAGAAAAAAGTGGTGCTGATATCTTGCAAAACGTATGATCAAATTGTTGATATTTTCATGAAGTCACTTGGACATGATATTTTTGCAAGACTAAAGACAATGTTTGGGATGACAAATCTTGGAGAGTCAAATTGAAAGGGGATGCAAAAAATTAAACTTGACTAGTTGCAGAAGAGATGGTCGGCAGCCCACCACTGTTGAATTTGCACTGGAGTCAGCAGCAACCTCACCAACTCCAGCCACCAAATTTTCACCTATCGTCCATCCTTTGCTATATATAGATGTGTGTGTGTGTGTGTGTTTGTGTAAAATGTAATGTGTGGTGTAAACATGATGAATAACCAGTGAGAGAAATTGTATTTTGAGTTGTCAATAACTTTTCATTATTGAAAGTTCTATGTATTTTCAGATTGAAATCAATTGAGTGTAAATTGTGAAATTCCTCATTGAGTTCTTGAGTGAATCCCTTCCATCCATCAAACAAACCATTTTACATACAACCTCTATTCACAAATCATTCAAACCAAACAAATATCAACCCATCAACTATAGAACCCTAGCCATATAAGTTGAAGATTTGATAGAAAAATTCTTGACATGAATCATAATAATGCGAGTCACATGATACTTTAATAATACTTTAATAAGTTCAAATATTAATATAATATCGTTTAATTATTCTATTTTAATATCCCAACAATTATTTCCAAATAAATTCATTTGACACCAAAAAAACAAAAAAAGTTATGAGACATTGCAGGTATGCAGGTATAAAATCAAACTTCTTTTAAAAAAAGTAAACAATAAAAAATATATTTATCATAATTAGAGAGTTCTATCCTGCGAGGCTCAAAAGCCGGCTCCAAATTAGCATCCACTAAGCTCCCCCACCCCAAATTCAGCATACTTCAATTTGTTATTTTGGTTGAATTTAGAAGGGTGTATTTTATTTTGATGCAATGCAGCATCTGCTTTGAAAAATTCATGAGAAAATTTTTTTTCACCCATCAAAATCTATTGCACAATAAAAAGATAATGATCTTCCACCTCAAACCTTTTCTTCTCGAGTCATAACATGGTTGAAACCCGAAACCTGAAACCTCAAGCATATAAAAATCCAAACTCAGAACTGTCCCGAAAGAGTCTAAAAACGGATTATACAATGAAAATACATAAAACAGAATAAAAATTAAATAAAAATATTATGAATCCTATTCCATTTTTTAAGGGGAAGTCAACCAAAGCTATCAATAATCAGAAATTATTAACGCATTACAACCACCCCCAACCTATACAGTAACAAACAGCTTCAAAGTAGATTTTGCGATAATCAAGCCCGATAACAACCAAAACTGCCCTCTTTAATGCTCCGTTTATATATTTTCGTAGAATATTGTACTTGTATCTTACAGTGTTACTATTGAAGGTGGTGATACCACAGAAAGGGGGATGGACAATACTGCTTGATCGGTAAAAACTTGAAAAACAAAGGTCCGAAAACACATATCCACATCCCAGAAAGTGCTAGGCCGAGACATCATCCACCTTGTACGAAAACTTGTCAGAGAGGTTTGCTATGACAAATCCTGCAAAAACCTGGATCAAACTGAACCAGTTAGTGAAGTTAAGGACCAGCAGAGTCATTTTTTTAAAAAAACCCAGATTGCCTATGCCGGTAAATGATTACCATATCCGGCTATTGCACTAATAAACATACACATACTACAAGCCTAGTCAGCAAAACGGCCCATGGGATCGGTAAGGTAAGATATCACATGTTGCTTCTGACAAAAGAGGAAATTCCCTACCCTCACCCAACATCATTGTGATTTTCCATCAAATTGCAACTGGAGTAAGGGGAAGAGGGTAGTTTGTGTGCAAAGTGCATTAACAGAGTCGATGTTGCAAGATACACATTTATTTCATGTATTTTTTCATGGAATTGATTGGGATGCATGGAATTCAGTATAGATATTGAAATAAAATCCATCAGATTTAACATAATGCGAGGAATGAACATGCCTGAATGCATCCAAAGATGTAGATTGCAGAGAAATGGCGGCGGTGGATTACAATGTCAGCTAACATGGCAAGGGGAATTGTAAGGGACATGCCCAATGTTGCGATCAATGGGGTTGTCCAAACCACAGAAACTGCCCTGTTCACTCTTCGTGTTAATTACTACTACTGCGAAAAAAAAGGTCGAACGAAGGAAAGAAAATTGTGGCCATAGACACTAGCTGCAGTTTGCAATTTTTATAACTAATTTTTCTCACCATTGTGGTGGGCCTTTCTTTTGTGATGGGGGAGGGTGGGGGGGTACGGACCCATTTTAGAGGCCAGATTTGTATCAAAAAATTATATAAGAATGCAAAAAATTGACATGGATGCTGCTATATATACCAAAAATAATCAGACAGAACACTCCCTACAAATCCATTTAGCAAAAAACTGACATGGATGCTGCTATACATACCAAAAATAATCAGACAGAACACTCCCTACAAATCCATTTAGCAACACAACTTCACCAACGGATTTTGAATGTGGAAACTCAAACTGTGGCTCTACTCCTAAGGCATTTAGTGGCCACACTGCATGGAACATGTAAACTCTGCTGTCAAACATCAATGTATTATTAATCCAGGAAAATGAAGGGAAGAAAAGAGATGGATGAAGCACACATACAAAGAAGAAAAAGAGAGAAAAAGAAAAAGAACAGGAGAAAAAACTGTCATTAAATACAGAAGATTAGGGAACACAATTAACAACAATGAAAAAGAAATATGGCCCATGTAACATAGCTTGAAACCTATTTTAATCCAATAAGGAGATGGTAAAACATGATATTTGTACGCCCAAGCGGATATGCAAGTAATCCAACCATAAAAATCAACCTACATAAAACCGGGTATTTATCCAACCTATTTTTTCCCTTGACCAGTGCATTTGAAATGAATTTGTCATTTTTCATGATGCCCAAAGGGACGGATCACATTCAACATGTTGGCTTTTTGAGTCCAATCTCCGTTTTGATGTTGACAAACACAATCGATTCTTATGTGTGCTTTTAAGTGCGTGAACAGGTATTATTCAGGTCACACATAAGATCAAGAAAACATGGAAGCCAAAGGAAGTCTTAAAGCTCAAATCTAGCGTATTTCATGGAGTCAAAGAATAAGGAAGAAGAAAACATATTTTAGTTGTATATGCATTTATTTTTCTATATGGTCTGTAATATATTGCATATGCATGCATGATATGTTTGGATGCTCAGTAATGCCGTAGGCAGACCTTCGGGCTGACTTCAGTCGACCGATGCCAGATTTTTTAGGGTAAATTAAAATGCCTAAATCATAATCTGACCCTAGGACCCTTAGCCCTTTGCACAAAATGTCATGACTTAATTCACACATGATTGAATAGGTTCAAGAGACCAAATAGGACATATTTGAGAGGTTTCGGGCGACCGAACCCAGGCAAGCCAAATTGCCTCGGTCAACCGAACCGCTGACCAATCAAAAGTTTGACTTGGTTCGAGTGACCGAACCAAATTGAACTGAGCGTCCCCAAGCGACCGAACCTTAGAGCGGTCACTTTTCACCTTCCCCCAGCGCCCGAACTCCACGTTCAAAATACCCTTGGGCAATAGAACTTGAGACCAGGTGACCAAATCTCGGACATTTTGAGAATCGCCTAGTTCAGCCACACGAATCATTTTTTAGGCATGCAAACTTCAAAATTGACTTTTTCTATTGTGTCTATGGCTTGGTCGACCGAAACTCTTGGATTGCAATTTTTTAACTAGGGTAATTAGGGTTAAAAAATTAATTAAACTTTTTTAATAATACCCAGCGTGTCCCCAATAGTCAAGAATTTCCCTGAGTCTATATATACCCCTTTCATAACTTAAATTAGCAACTTTGATTAGCTAATTTTTCTGTCAAATCTTTTTCCTGATCAAAGTTCCCCCACATACTATTTTACTTGAAAAATCATTTTGGGGGCCAAATTTTTTACTCTCCTACTCTCTCTATTGCTATTTGGAAAATCTTTTATAAAAGAGTATTTATTTTGTTTGGGCATCTATTTTGATTGAGTTTATTGCAAAAACAATTTTTGAGCATAACTCTTAATTTCTCCAAACACTTTTTATTGCTAATCTTTGTTGAAAAAATACTTATTTTATTTTGATCTTTGAAGCATGTGCATATTTCTCTCAACATCAAAGATCACACATCTTTGTTTTTCCAAAAATATTATTAAGATCAAAAACCCTAAGTTCTCCCATATTATTATTGAAATATATTTTTTGGAGAAAATTTCTTATTAGGGTTTAAATATATTTAAGCACTTTTACTCTACTGAACATAAATCATATCATATTGGAGAGCATATATTTGAGCTTTATTGTGTACATTTCTGCTTATATGTTTTAGAAACATTTTCATGTACAAAAATGTTTTCTATGTACTGGTTGGGTTCAGCCCGTTAATTGAACTGGGTAGTCTCAGTCCCGTAAGTGAGACCGATTGGATTTAGCCCGGAATTGAACTGGGGAGTCTCATCCCCGTAAGTGAGACTAGTTCAGCTCAGCCTAGTAATTGAGTTGGAGTTTTCCTCGCCCTGTAAGGAGAGGATGTAAACGGCTTCTACTCCACACGGTTAAGTGAGCAGGTATAGTAGAATCCTTGGGGGGTATGCCCAAGGCAAGGACATAGGCTGGTTTGGCCAAACCTCGATAACAAATATCATGTGTCGCTCTCTTTCTCTCTCTCTATCTCATTTAATTTCCACACTTTAATTTCATATGTGTATGTCTTTTCATTTATAGCTATAATCATTTGCTTGCACATTTATTTTAAATGAGATACACGTGTATGTCTGCACTGATAACTTAACTGTTTTACATACACGTTTTCAATATTGAATGGGATATGAACGGCGAAATGTTTTAAATTAACCAAAAAGTTTTAAATGTCCAATTCACCCCCCCCCCCCTCTCTTAGGATCACACCAAAGTCAAAAATTGGTATTAGAGCCTGATTACAATAAGCTTAACCGTTATTTGCATAAAGATTGCAATGACTCATATTTCGGTATATCCTTATTTTGAGATTTAAGCCCTTGCAAATCCTCCACTGTTTTATTGCATAGATTTTACTGTGTTAAATTTGAAAATATTTTTGTAAAATCAAATGATTGGTGGATTTGGAAAGGGTCTGTCAAAGTTTTTCATATCCCATTGAAAATGATTTTAAAAAGCATTATTTCCCAAAATTTGAAAATAAATTGAATTTGCATGACATGAGTTTTAATGCATATCATTTGAGTGTCATGCATACTTTTACTTTACCTTAGCTACTAATATTATTGAAAAGTTCATGTCTTGTAGTAGCGCTAAGATTTTTGGGAATATCTGAAAAAGATAGAAAAACTGAGAGAGAGGAGAAAGCCACCATGAGCTTAAACGACTAAGGAGTAAATCAAAAGGGTAAATCTTCCTCCTTCTACGTTATTTGATGCTTGATTCACATGCTGCATGTTTTATGTTTATTCTTACTATGTGAATCATATGAAAATTCTGTGATTATAACATGTCATCTTATGAGAAGCTAAATAGGAATATTTTTTAAATACTCAAAAGATTTTAGAAATTGTTGTTAATAGGGTTAGAATATCTTAAATGCTTAAATAGTGTATAATACTTAAAATTTTAAACCTTAATATACACTATTGTTATACTAAGAAACCTAAGAAAATCTAGCCAACATGTGAGTTTTAATGATCTTATCCAATCTAAGCTTAATATATATATATATATATATATATATATATATATAAAAAATTATGATTGGTTAATACATGATAATTTTGCCTAGTGCATGCTTATATCATTATCAGTTTTTGAATTAAACCTCATATGCATGTTTAAATAAATCCCCTTCAAATGGACAATGGTTTTAATTTGTGAAATGATGCTATATGTGTTGTAGTACAAATATTTTTAAATATAGCATACTATTTTGTCCATTACTCAGCAATGGGGTTTAGGAAATTTATCATAGTACTGCATATTATACAACCCTGAACTCATAATGCTCTTAAATGTTTAAATTTGAGAAATCCATAGGCTCATCCCCATATTAGAAAATATTGGTTATGCCAAATACTACTGATTGAATATAAAACTCTTTAGGTTCATAACAAAGGGGGAGCAGAAAATTTAAAACTCGTCCAATAAGCAATAAACTGTATCATACTTATTATATTTATTGGATGATTTGTTGGTACTAAATGTCACTATCTATTTCTTGCCTAATGATTATATATTCATATGGATAGTTCATATTTTATTTGATATATTGATTAAACTACTCAATGCATGTCTGTGTTGAATGCTTCCTGCATGGCAGATGCAGTGATGTGAATTGCATGCTGGTAGTAGATATAGGTTCTCGCATGCTTAAACTGAATTTTGAATTGTTTGCTTGAACCTATCAGGTATTAGGTACATGGTAAAAATGGGAAAATGTCCAATCTATAGATAGCATGCTGCCAAAATTTCGATAGAATTTTTCCCATAAATGAAACCATGTATTAGGATAATAATTTAATGCATGCTAAATTATTTTTGAAAGGATGAGTGAATCGTAGAAAAATATTAATTTTTCATCCTTAGTAGAAGATGCATGCATATGAACATATAGGAAAATACTGCACTGGTCATATGATAAAATGCTTTAATTGTTAACTAGTGTAGTTGCATTAAAAGGAGTGTTTATACTGTCTGGTATAGAGATAATTGTTAAATAGTATAAGCAACACAGTTCCTTTCCTAGGATGCACAGTAATTGCATAGGTTAGCACATGTAAAATCCAAAACGCTAGATATTTTGAAGACATGTACACAATTTGTGTCTTAGGATGAACTAGTTCATGGACACCGTTTGGTCTAAAATCTTTTGGTTATGAGCTTCATGTTGGACCTAAATGGTTAATAATCACGTCATAAATTTCAAATCCATGTAACTAGGGAAATTGCACGACTTAGAGGGAGTGTTTATGGCACACACACTCATTGTGAATTTTGAGTTGTGTCACTTTTTTTTGAACCCCTATTGCATTACGTTTGAGTATAGTCTTGATTGACTATCATGTATTATATTGAAATGCAATATGTCATGCGTATGTGTTGAATGATCAATATTTGCTGCATGCTGAAATCCTTTGGAAATGATGAAAATATGAGGAATGCTTTTAAATGACTTTGAATTAAATTGCAAGTACACGTGCATGCAAATATACAAGGGGAGCTTAAGCCCCACTCATAATAAAGATAAATAAGTACTTAATGTCAATAATCTCTTGCATGCTAAGTAATATTAAGAAGGATGAACATGTAATGAATGTGCTTAAATGAAATTCATCCTTGAGTGTAAATGCACTTATGTATGTCCGAGACTATACCGAGGAGTTTAAGCCCCATCCTTGAAAAGGATTAGAATCACCTGACCCATGGACTTACATTATTTCTATTATTTCTACTTTTTGTGTCCGAAGCTTTTCTGAATACCTTGAACATCATATCCTGTCTCTACTGAATATCTTTGATATGGATTGTTCCGGGTACACATGAACACCATGCTTGACTTACTATTTGACTTTTAGCGAATGTGTGTTCAGAGACATTTTACTAGTGAGATTAATTGGTCTAACATATATCTACTAAATCTGAAACGAGTACTTATATTGTTTGAACTCTAGAACTTTAAAAATTTGGTTCAAGTATAAGTAGCTAAAAGAATCTAAGCACGTATTCAAATTGATAGGGGGAGCATCTAAAATTATTTTTCTATCTTGTTGTGCTCACAACATTTCTAGCTTAGATTTGGTTTTTGAATTCATTGTGGCTTATGCTTAATTGTAATGTCTACATTGAATATTATAAATGAAAATATTTTGTTCGCCACAGTATCTTAGATTTTGCCATATGATCCCTGGTCGTAAATTTTGTATCTTTGGGATCTATGTGGTTAGCTTTTTCTGGTCATATTATGGATTGTACTTAAATGTCAAACCATAAAAACATTTTGCTTGCTTGAGTTTGAATTAAGTTTCTTTTTCAACAAGCTTATGCCCCCAGTTCTTATTGAAAATTTTATGGGGAAATATTTTTATACATACATACATATATATATATATATATATATTTAAATATATACATTTATAAATGCAATAATTGAACTTATATAGAATATTTCTTATCTTGCTTGTATGCTTTATGCTTCATGACTTGTGCTATCTTATTTTAAAATTAATTGTCATGAAATTTCTTTTAAGGGTGTTGCATAACTAGTTCATGGATTATTCATGAATTGCTTGTGAACTAGTTAGACGACTTTTATGCTCAAACCTACATTTGATATCATATGCCGTGTGCTTTAAATTCAAAATTTTCACGGGTCTTTTAATACGATTTAAATTGCTATAGTTTGAGGATATTTCTGGTCTAATTCTACTAACATGTCATTTTAATATTTTAAATGACCAGTTATATTCTTTTAGTGTGCTTCATTGCTATAATATTTAAAATAGTTATAAAATTTTTATGTCCAACTGTTATATCACATAGGGGAGAGTTTTTTAAAAATGGGGAGTTCTCTTTGCTAAGTTTGTTTTTAAATGATCAAACTTTTCTACTTTACTTAGCCTTTTTTGCTGATGCCAAAAAGGGGAGAATTTTTTTAGCAAAATGATAATGATCAAACAAGGGGAAGTTTTTGTTTACGGCAAAAACATAGGGGCAACTATTATAGGGACAATTATCAAAGCTTGCGCTTTAATGCAAAAATTTAAATGCATGATTTTGTAAATGTCTTCTTTTGTGATATGCCTGTGTTGTATTGTTTATACTTTTACATTGTGCATATTGTTAGGAGGAACCTTTTCAGGTTGTACACATTTTACTCTTATGTGTTTGTCATCATCAAAAAGGGAGAGATTGTTGGCTTTTTGAGTCCGATCTCCGTTTTGATGTTGACAAACACAATCAGTTCTTGTGTGTGCTTTTAAGTGTGTGAACAGGTATTATTTAGGTCACACATAAAATCAAGAAAACATAGAAGTCAAGGGAGGTCTTAAAGCTCAAATCTAGCGTATTTTATGGAGTCAAAGAGCAAAGAAGGAAGAAGAAGACATATTTCAGTTGTATATGCATTTATTTTTCTATATGGTCTATAATATATTGCACATGCATGCATGATATGTTTGGATGCTCAGTAATGTCGTAGGCAGACCTTAGGGCTGACTTCGGTCAACCGATGCCAGGTTTTTTAGGGTAAATTAAAATGCCTAGATCATAATCTGACCCTAGGACCCTTAGCTCTTTGTACAAAATGTCATAAATTATTCACAAATGGTTGAATAGGTTCAAGAGACCAAATAGGACATATTTGAGAGGTTTCAAGCGACCGAACCCAAGCAAGCCAAATTGCCTCGGTCGACCGAACCGCTGATCAGTCAAAAGTGTGACTTGGTTCGGGGGACCAAACCAAATTGAACTGAGTGTCCCCGGGCGACCGAACCTTAGAGCGGTCACTTTTCACCTTCCCCGGGCGCCCGAACTCCACATTCAAAATACCCTCGGGCGACCGAACTTGAGACCGAGCGACCGAATCTCGAACATTTTGAAAATCGCCTAATTCAGCCACCCGAATCATTTTTCAAGCACCCAACTTCAAAATTGACTTTTTCTATTATGTCTATTCGGGTGACCGAGCCACCGAAACTCTTGAGTTGCAATTTTTTAATTGGGGTAATTAGGGTTAAAAAATTAATTAAACTTTTTTAATAATACCCAGTGTGTCCCCAACGGTCAAAAATTTTCTTGAGTCTATATATACCCCTTTCATAACTCAAATTAGAAACTTTGATTAGCTAATTTTTCTCTCAAATCTTTTTCTTAATCAAAGTTCCCCCACATACTATTTTACTTGAAAAATCATTTTGGGGGTCAAATTTTTTACTCTCCTACTCTCTTTATTGCTATTTGGAAAATCTTTTGTAAAAGAGTATTTATTTTTTTTGGGCATCTATTTTGATTTGAGTTTATTGCAAAAATAATTTTTGAGCATAACTCTTAATTTCTCCAAATACTTTTTATTGCTAATCTTTGTTAGAGAAATACTTATTTTATTTTGATCTTTGAAACATGTGCATATTTTTCTCAACATCAAAGATCACACATTTTCGTTTTTGCAAAAATATTATTAAGACCAAAAACCTTAGGTTCTTCCATATTATTATTGAAATATATTTTTTGGAGTATTAGGGTTTAAATATATTTAAGCACCCTTACTCTACTAGGCTTAAATCATATCATATTGGAGTGCATATATTTGAGCTTTATTGTGTACATTTCTGCTTGTATGTTTTAGAAGCATTTTCATGTACAAAAATGTTTTCCATGTCTTGGTTGGGTTCAACCCGTTAATTGAACTGAGGGTCTCAGCCCCGTAAGTGAGACAGGTGAGGTTCAGCCCGGAATTGAACTGAAGAGTATCAGCCCGTAAGTGAGACTAGTTCGGCTCAGCCAAGTAATTAAACTAGAGTTTTCCTCGCCCCGTAAGGAGAGGATATAAACGGCTTCTGCTCCGTCCGGTTAAGCCTAGTAATTGAGTTCGGGTTTTCCTCACCCCGTAAGGAGAGGATGTAAATAGCTTCTGCTCCGCCCGGTTAAGTGAGCAGGTATAGTAGAATCCTTGGGAGGTATGCCCATGGCGGGGACGTAGGCTAATTTGACCAAACCTCGATAACAAATATCGTGTCTCTCTCTCTCTCATTTAATTTCGGCACTTTAATTTTATATATGTATGTCTTTTCATTTATAGTTATAATCATTTGCATGCACATTTCTTTTAAATGAGATACGCGTGTATGTCTGCACTGATAACTTAATTGTTTTACATACACACTTTCAATATTGAATGGGATATGAACTGTGGTGAATCGACAAAATGTTTTAAACTAGCCGAAAAGTTTTAAATGTCCAATTCACCCCCCTCCCTCTCTCGGGATCACACCAAAGTCAACACAACATTAAGTCTCCAGATGCATCAGTGTGCAAGTGAAGGGTGAGGATTTCTTTTTAGCCTTTTTCAAAAGAAATAGATAAATAATCATAACTTTTTTGCAAGGTAGGTAAAAGATGCAAGGCAAGTACACCAAAATTTAGTGAAGATAGAAGGGAATACAAAGAAATCAAGAGAGATATCCTCAATTAAAGACTATGGATGTGAAAAACAAAAAAAGTCTTCCGAGGTTCTACCATCCCTAAAAAAATCAACCACAGATTTGCCTGATCTTCGGTTATTATAAAAATGACTACCAAGGATAAAAAAAAAAGCTCCAAAACCAAACTACAGAACACGTGAGAACCTCAAGGTCTCCCTAAACAAAAGCATAACAAGAAATCCCACTTCAACATCAAGGTGAAACTACCCCTAAAATTCCATCCTTAAGACCATGAAAAAGAGGAACGAACTTTTGGCTTCAGAAACTTATTTTCCTCCATAACTTAATTTTGAGAAAGCAAAAAATCATTGAAGTTTAAATGATTTCTACATAAGGCCAAATTTTGATCTACCATGGATTCATAATAGAGGAACCATTAAAATTATAAGCACTGTGAAGAATAACTACCGGGAACCAAGAGGCAACACTAACAAACCTATGGGCCAGTGTTAGGAGGAGAGGGAGAGAGACTCCCTAAATAAGACAGCAACCCCAACGAAAAGTAGTGAACATAATTCATTCTCATATAGAACCCTGGGAAAAAAAACCTGTTGGCCTAAACACGGCTTACGACTCTTAATTTTGATGATAACAAAGTAAGGTTATTTAATTTGCTTCAAAGTTGTTGTGTTCCAAGGAAAACATATATTGAAGCCTAGCATACTTCACAAGGAATCATTTGAAAGCTTATATCAAATTCAGGTGACCAATATGGAAAACTCAAGGATAAATGAAGCTCAGAATTTAAAACAATAAAGATTTAAAAGCTCATATCAAATTCAATTTTGAAAGATCAAGGATCATTCAAGCTCAGAAACAAAGAGAACTCAAAGCAGCAATGAAGAGTCAAATGTGTCATTAGGAAATGCTTTGTAAGTACTTCAAGTATATTTCAAGTATGAAATTTTTATTGAAGCTCATTAGGCAAAAGAAACTTAGAGTGGAAAATATTTTTTAAAGAAAACAAATTAACATTCCAAGAAATGAAGAGCAAAGAGAGTTAGTTCAAGTATATTTTGAAAACCAAAATTTTGTCTTGACAGGAGCCTGACTAAACTTGTCAGTCGGCTGCCAACTTAAGGGTTTTTAAAATATACAAACAAAAGGTCGTCAAGCTACTGCCTAGAACTTGACAGGCGCCTGACGAGTTAATCTGAGAAGCCTGTCTAGGTTTCATCAGGCTACTATCACCCTACTGCCTATTTTTTTAAAACTAAGAATTTCAATGACAGACGACTACCACTCTACTGCCTGTGCAAAATAACTATGTATTTTATTGACAGGCGCCTGACCAAATTTCATCAGGCTACTACCACGCGGAAAATTTCAAATTTTATAACAGACAAATTTTTGAAAAATTAGATTGTTTGGGGCTCACACTGTTAAAACTTGGACACCACTCCAAGTAAACTTGGGGAACAAGTTAAATGATTTTCTACATCTATAAATAAGCCTCAAGACCAATGAATTCTATACAAAGAATCAAATTCAGTATTCAAACTCTCTCAATTGCTCTCAACACTCAAAGGCTCTCTCACTCTCATCTTGTGCACGAAATTTTCTGAGGCTTTGCTAATTCTAAATCACCAATCTTGTGCTACGATTCTGAATTCTTTCAATCATTGAAAGAACTATTCGGTGATACACTCTCTTGAGCTTCAATCTAAGTTTCATATTTGAATTACTTTAAAGTATATACATTGAATTTGTACTAATCAATTATTTTGAGAGCATCTCTTGTACACCTTCTTTTGAATCTTGTCTTGTAGATTGATTGATGGTTTAGGTGTTTGAATCGTTGGACGGAACGAGAGGATATTGTTTGAAGAGGTACACTCTAGCCTAATTGAAGGAGTGGTTGTAACGGTGTTGTTCCGCCCGAAAAAGAACTGATATAGTGGAATCCTTTGGTATTTGCCAAAGGCGAGGACGTAGGTTGAGGATAAGCCGAACCTCGTAAAAGCTTGGTGTTCTTCTCTACCCTACTCTTTAATTTCTGCACTATATTTATATTTGTGGATGCTAAGTGTAGGTTGTAGGGCTTAAACATTGAAATTCAAAGAAGACTCTTAATTTTAGAAAGTACGTTCCAATTAACCGTTTGCGGAAACCCACAAGGGAGTACGTTGGTTAATTTGTGGAAATCTTGATTAAGAGAACGCAATACAAACCAAATCAAAACAGGGCTTGCAATCATATTATAGGGTTGTTACCAAAAGCTAAAAGCAATTCAATAAGTTGCAATCTCTTGGTTGTTTTGGTTATTAGCATTGATCATTGTGTGGTTGGTTTGATTGTTTAAAATTTCAAGCAAATTGTTGTGTGTTTTGGTTTTTGATTGTTAGTTGATTGAGTTACTTAAGTTTTGGTTATAAAGTACTAAACAAATAAGTAAAGAATTTAAAAAGAACTTAAAACTTTTAAATAACCCAATTCACCCCCCCTCTTGGGAACACTATTCTACTTTCAATTGGTTTCATAGCCAAGTTGTAACAAATCCTAAACAGTAGTAACACAAAGATCTACATGCCAAACATAGGAATAGCTCCCTTTGGAGAGGGTCAATCATCAACCCGACCACCAATCTTTTGTGGGCTAAATTATACTTTCTGAAAATAATGTATGAAAATCTACCTTCAAACTATGGATTGAAAGGCTTGGAAGGTTGTCACGGATGGTGACTTAATTCCTACCAAGTTAGTAGATAGAGAACGAGTTCCTAAAGAAGAAAAAGAATTAACTGAACTTGATCATAAATTGCTTCAAACAAATGCAAGTGCAATTAATGCCTTATATTGTGAATTAGATATCAATGAATTTAATAGAGTCATGACTTGCAAAACCACTAAAGAAATTTGGGACAAGCTGAAAGTAACCTATAAAGGCACCGAAGATGTTAGAGATAATAGGATCGACATACTAACTAGTGAATACGAAACTTTCAAAATGAATCCGGATGAATCAATCACTAGTATGTATACTAGGTTCACCCACATAATAAATTCTCTCGGTGCATTAGGGAAAACATACTCTACCTATGAGATGATCCGTAAGATTCTTAGAGGTCTTCCACCCATATGGAAACCAAAGGCTATGGCCATAACTGAAGGAAGAAATCTTAAAACCACATCTCTAGATGAACTCATAGGATCTCTACTCACTTATGAAATGGCCTTAAAAAAAGAAATCCTGAAAATAAAAATAAGAAACCCATAGCTCTAAAAGCATCAAAAGAAAGCTCAAATGATGAAGATAGTGAGATAGTGAATTAAGTGACTTAGATCAAGATAAACTAGCTTTTATCACTAAAAGACTTGGAAAGTTTTATAAAAGAAACAAGAAATTCTCTAGAAAATTCAGACGTACAAAAACCAAAAAAGGTGAAACAAGTAAGAAAGGAAACAAAAACAAGATTGATCCACCTACTTGTTATCAGTACAAAAAGGTAGGACACATCAAGCCGGATTGTCCTCAGCTCAAGAAGGAGAAGAAGAAGAAGAAGAAACAGTAATGAAAGCCACATGGGATGACACGAGCTCAAGTGAATCAGATAACAAATTCAGCGAGCAAGAGATGGCGAACCTATGCTTCATGGCACACAATGAAGAGGTAAATTCCTATTACTCCTCAGAAGAATCAAGTAATGAGTCATGCAATGATTCTTCTGAAAGTATGTCATCTTACAAGGAACTTCAAGCTGAATTATTTGCACTTCATAAAAGATTTATAAAAGTTACTAAAAGGAACATAGCATTGAAGGAACAAAATGAAAACCTTAAGAGCCAACTAGAATCCTCTAAATCTATTGAAAAAGAGAAAGAATCCCACATTGAAAATCTAACGAAGAAAATAAATGTTATGTCACGAGAATTAGACAAGTTACAAGAAAATGATCAAAGCAAGAGAGATTTAGAAATAATTGACCTTAAAAAGACAATTGAAGATAAAGAGAAAATAATTTATAACTTTACTAAAGGTAAAAAAAATTTTGAAAAGATGGTTGGACAACAAAGAATGCATGGTAATAAAGAAGGAATTGGTTTCAATGGAATCACTGATAAAAGAAAGAAGAAATTGTTCATGGGGTACTTTATAAAAGAGGCAAAACACTATGTTAGTACATCCTCAACTAATATACATGAGCATACAACATGCTACTAGTGTAAAAACAAAGGACATACCATGTTTAATTGTCCTCTTAAAAAGAAGTATGCTAAAGTTAAAAATGAATGGAAAGTAAACAATGGAACTAGATATAATTTAAAGAAAGTTAAGAAAGTTTGGGTTCCAAAGAGTAACACCAATAATCCTTCATTGTAGATATGCTTTAGGACAACACCATCAAAGGAAAAGTGGTACTTGGACAATGGGTGTTCAAGACATATGACCGGAGATAAGTCCAAGTTCACTACATTAGTACAAAAGGATGGGGGATACGTCACCTTCGGCGACAATGCTAAAGGTAAAATTGTTAGAATTGGTAAAATAGGCAAAGAACCCTCACTCACAATTGATGATGTGTTGTTAGTAGATGACCTAAAACATAATCTTTTGAGCATAAGTCAACTTAGTGACAAAGGGTTTGACATAATCTTTAAGTAAGATAAATGTTTAGTTCAAAACCCAAATAAACAAGAAATTCTTTTTACAGCTTATAGGGTTAATAATGTGTATTTCATAAACCTTGACAACCTAGTTGATCAAAGTGTAACATGCTTGACTGCCATGAATGAAGCCAGTTGGCTTTGACATAGAAGACTAGGACATGCAAGCATGGAGTTACTATCCAAATTATCTAAAAAGAATTTGATCAAAGGACTACCTAATTCAAAATTCATAGAGGATAAAATTTGTTATGCGTGTCAACTAGGAAAGCAAATTAAAACAAGCTTTAAAAATAAGAAACATATCTCTTCAAGTAGATCCTTAGAATTCATTCATCTAGATTTATTTGGTCCCACTAGAACTCAAAGCTTAGGAGGTAAGCAATATGCCTTTGTAATAGTAGATGACTATTCTAGGTACACTTGGGTATTATTTTTAGCCTCCAAAGATGAAGTTTGTCACTTACATGTAAGAAACTTCAAAATAAAAAAGGATATAATGTATCAAACATAAGGAGTGATCAAGGTAGAGAATTCAACAATAAGGATGTTGAAAGATTTTGTAATGAAGATGGCATCAAGCATAATTTTTCAGCACCTAGAACTACACAACAAAATGGAGTTGTAGAAAAAAAGAACCGAACACTGGAAGAAATGGCTAGAACTATGTTAAACGAACATAATCTACCTAAATATTTTTGAGCTGAAGCAGTAAACACAACTTGCTATGTAATTAATAGGGTATCCATAAGATCAAAGCTAGATAAAACACCATATGAACTTTGGAAAGGTAGAAGGCCTAATATTTCATACTTTCATGTGCTTGGATGTAAATGTTTTGTACAACAACAACAAAACCAAGCCTTAATCCCACTAAGTGGGGTTGGCTATATGAATCCTTTTCCGCCAATTTATGCGATCATGAACCATTTCTTTTAATAGATTCAAGGATATTAAATCCTTACTCACTATCTCCTCCCAAGTTATTTTAGGTCTACCCTTACCCCTTCTACTACCCCCCACAGTAACTAAGTCACTCTTCCTCACAGGTGCACTATAAGGCCTAATATTTCATACTTTCATGTGCTCGGATGTAAATGCTTTGTATTGAACGATAAAGATGAGCTAGGTAAATTCGATGCAAAAGCTGATGAAGGAATATTTTTAAGGATGTTCATTAAAAAGTGAAGTCTTTAAGATATACAATAAAAGGACACTTACTACTGTTGAATCAATACATGTCACTTTCGATGAAGAAAATCCTTTCAACAAAACACCAAAAGCTGAAGAAGGACAACCCACTCAAAAATCAGAAGACTTAGAAATAGGAGAAGCAAAAGAAGAAGTAAAAGAAAAGGAAGAAATCATTGAAAAGACTCCAAATGATAAACCTATAGAAAATCCTGAATTACTAAAAGAATGGAAATATGTTAAGAATCATCCAAAAGATCAAATAATTGGAGAACCATCAAGAGGTATAGCTACTAGATCATCCTTGGAAAATTTATGCAATCATTATGCATTTTTATCTCAAGATGAACCTAAAAATGTAGAAGAAGCATTAAATGATGATTCATAGATTATGACTATGTAAGAAGAACTTAATCAGTTTGAAAGAAGTCAAGTATGGCAATTAGTACCCAAACCTAAAGATCATTCAATCATAGGAACTAAATGGGTCTTTAGAAATAAGAAGGATGAAAGAAACAAGGCTAGGCTAGTAACTCAAGGATATAATCAAGAAGAAGGTATCGATTATGATGAAACCTTTGCTCCCGTAGCAAGAATGGAAGCAATTAGAATGCATCTAACCTATGCAGCCTATAAGAATTCAAGTTATATCAAATGGATGTAAAAAGTGTTTTCTTAAATGGATATATAAATGAAGAAGTTTATGTAAAACAACCACCGGGCTTTGAAGACTTAAAGTATCCTGATCATGTATTTAGGTTGACTAAAGCTTTGTATGGTCTAAAACAAGCTCCTAGAGCTTGGTATGAAAGACTAAGTAATTTTTTACTTAAAAATGATTTTTCTAGAGGAAAGGTAGATAGCACATTATTCATAAAGACTAAAAACAAAGATATGCTAATAGTTCAAATATATGTAGATGATATCATATTTGGTGCTACAAATGAAAAACTATGTAAAGAATTTGTTAAATGTATGCAAGAAGAATTTGAAATGAGTATAATGGGAGAATTAAATTACTTCTTAGGGTTACAAATCAAACAAGTCAAAAATGAAACATTCATAATTCAATCAAAATATATTAGAGACATACTGAAAAAGTTTGACATAGAAGGAAGCAAACCTATATGAACCCCTATGAGCACCTCAACAAGCCTTGATAAGAATGAAAAGGGAAAATCAGTTGACACAAAACATTATCAAGGAATGATAAGAAGCTTATTGTATTTAACAGCTAGCAGACCCGATATTATGTTTAGTGTGTGCATGTGCACTAGATTTCAATCAGCACCTAAGGAATCTCATCAAGTTGCTGTCAAAAGAATTCTAAGATACTTGATAGGAACCCTTGATCTAGGATTGTGGTATCCCAAGGAAACTGATTTTGAAATGATTAGCTATTCAATTGCGGACTATGCCGGATGTAAAATAGATAGAAAGAGCACTAGAGGTACTTGTCACTTTCTAGGACACTCACTAGTCTCTTGGTTTTCTAAGAAGCAAAATTTCGTAGCATTATCCACAGCCGAAGTTGAATACATAGTAGCTGGGAGATGTTGTGCACAAACACTATATATGAAACAATAGCTAAAAGACTTCAATCTTGAATATCAAACAATCCCAATTAAGTGCGACAACACAAGTTCTATAAATATTTCAAAAAATCCTATCTCTCTCACTCAAGAACAAAACACATCGACATTAGACATCATTTCTTGAGAGATAATGTTCAAAAGGAGGAAATAACTCTTGAGTTTGTCAATACAAATGAATAATTAGCAGATATATTTACAAAACCACTTTCAGAAGACCAATTTGAATTTATTAGACGAGAATTAGGTATGTTGCACATTCAAGAAGTTAATTAGAAGAGGAAACAAACAATTTTGCAAGCAGCCTGCTTGGGAGGTGACTGCCAGCTAAGACGTAGGCGCCTGACAAGCTACTGCCTGTTGAAATATAACTCAACAGGCGCCTAACAAGCGGCGGTTCAATTTTAAAACACGCAAAAAACACCTCTTTTTAAACCTCAGCCACCTGTCTACTCTTCTCCACCTCTCCAAAAATATTTTCTCTCTTTCCTTCTACTCAATCCTCCTCCTCAAATCCTTTCCTTACTCATTCTCCACTTCACCACACCAAACCATAAACCTTCCTAACCTAGGGTTTTAGGATTCCAACCAACTTCTTAATATGCCGAGAACGAAAACAACCGCAAACAAGGACAAGGCTTCCTCCTCACATCAAGCAAGTAATGATGAAATCACGAAATGGCTGACCTCCTCGCACGCAAAATCATTGTATCAAAATCACATTTCAACCATCGATCCAAAATTCGGTAAAGTCCTAGATATCCTTTTCTTTGAATTCGATTTTCCTGAAATCTTAGCATTATTCAAAGACATTGGTTGGGATAAATTTATTCAACACCAAGCCAAGAGATACTATCCCGATTTGACAAAAATTTTCTACTCAAACTTGGTGAAGAAAGAAGTGGGCATTTCCACCGACCTCCTAGGACAAACAATTACCCTTGCACCTCAATCGTTGGGAAAATTACTTCACATAAAAAGCGGTGAATTTCAGTGCAATCCCAGAGGAAACAGACATGCCTACATGGTTCCTCCCTTTCTACCAGCACTATTCTAGCTTTAGCTCTGACATGAGAACTGGATTCACTTCCCTTCAGGACAAAATCACTACTATGGAAACTCAGTACTCTTCACTTGATCAGCGCCTTGAAAAGCTAGAACAGCATCTCACTAGCTCCTCCCAGGGTGCAGCCCCCATGGATATTAGTTCAGCGCCTCCTAGTGATGCTGAATTCGATGAAGAATCAAAGGAAAGTGATGAAGCTTCCAAAGAAAAATCTGATGAGAAGTCTAAAGATACTGTGAAAGAAGATGAAGCTTCTAAGAAAGGCTCCAAAGAAGAAGAAGATGATGAAGATAGTACTACTAGATCTGATGCTTGATTTTGATAGTCTATGATGTTTTGTAATCGTTAACACTATGACTTTTTGTTCACATTTAGCTGGATGTATGGTACACCTAGTCTTTGTATGTTTATTAAATGATTGAAATTCTCCTTTTTGAATGATGTCAAAAGGGGGAGTATGTTTATGAGCAAAAGATGGTATGAGGGAGTATGTTTATGTTTATGGTATCTTTTATGAAATGATGATTATGAATGAGCATGCATGATGTTTAATGATTATGAATGAGCATGATGTTTATGAAATAATGATTATGAATGAGTATGCATGATGAAATAATGAATTTATAAATATGCATGATGAGCATAATGACCTTTTGAGTTTGTGAAATGAATGCTATAATAAAATTATGAAGTATATGAAACTATGCTATAATGTTAACTTTGAAGTTTTATACTTATTGTAAAGGGAAGCCTTTCAAGGCTTACCTATTTTTGCTCCTTATTTATCATCATCAAAAAGGGGGAGATTGTTGGCCTAAACACGGCTTACAACTCTTAATTTTGATGATAACAAAGTAAGGTTATTTAATTTGCTTCAAAGTTGTGGTGTTTCAGGAAAAAACATATATTAAAGCCTAGCATACTTCACAAGGAATCCTTTGAAAGCTCATATCAAATTCAGGTGATCAATATGGAAAGCTCACGGATAAATGAAGCTCAGAATTTAAAACAATAAAGATTTGAAAGCTCATATCAAATTCAATATTGAAAGATCAAGGATCATTCAAGCTCAGAAACAAAGAGAACTCAAAGCAGCAATGAAGAGTCAAATGTGTCATTAGGAAATGCTTTGTAAGTACTTCAAGTATATTTCAAGCATGAAATTTTTGTTGAAGCTCATTAGGCAAAAGAGACTTAGAGACCTTATTGTCAACTTGGAAAATATTTTTTAAAGAAAACAAATTAACATTCCAAGAAATGAGGAGCAAAGAGAGTTAGTTCAAGTATATTTTGAAAACTAGAATTTTGTCTTGACAAGAGCCTGACTAAACTTGTCAGTCGACTGCCAACTTAAGGGTTCTTAAAATACACAAACAGAAGGTCGCCAAGCTACTGCTTGGACCTTGACAGGGGCCTGACGAGGTAATCTGAGAAGCCTGTCTGGGTTTCATCAGGCTACTATCACCCTACTGCCTGTTTTTTTAAAGCTGAGAATTTCAGTGACAGACGACTACCACTCTACTGCCTGTGAAAAATACCTGTGTATTTTATTGACAGACGCCTGACCAAATTTTATCAAGCTACTACAACGCGGCAAATTTCAAATTTTATAATGAACAAATTTTTGAAAAATTAGATTGCTTGGGGCTCACACTAAGTTAAAACTTGGACACCACTCCAAGTAAACTTGGGGAACAAGTTAAATGATTTTCTACATCTATAAATAAGCCTCAAGACCAATGAATTCTATACCAAGAATCAAATTCAGCATTCAAACTCTCTCAATTGCTCTCAACACTCAAAGGCTCTCTCACTCTCATCTTGTGCACAAAATTTTCTAAGGCTTTGATGATTCTAAATTACCAATCTTGTGCTACAATTCTGAATTCTTTCAATCATTGAAAGAACTATTCGGTGATACTCTCTTAAGCTTCAATCTAAGTTTCATATTTGAATTACTTTGAAGTATATAGATTGAATTTGTACTAATCAGGTCTTTTGAGAGCATCTCTTGCACACCTTCTTTTGAATCTTGTCTTGTAGATTGATTGACGGTTCAGGTGTTTGAAATGTTGGACTGAACGATAGGATATCATTTGGAGAGGTACACTCTAGCCTAATTGAAGGAGTGGTTGTAATGGTGTTGTTTCACTCGGAAAGGAACTGATATAGTGGAATCCTTTGGTATTTGCCAAAGGCGAGGACGTAGGCTAAGGATAAGCCAAACCTCGTAAAAACTTGGTGTTCTTTTCTACCCTACTCTTTAATTTCTGCACTTTATTTATATTTGTGGATGCTAAGTGCAGGTTGCAGGGCTTAAACATTGAAATTCAAAGACTCTTAATTTTCGAAAGTACATTTCAATTAACCGTTTGCAGAAACCCACAAGGGAGTACGTTGGTTAATTTGCGAAAATCTTGATTAAGAGAACGCATACAAACCAAATCAAAACAGGGCTTGCGTTTATATTACAGGGCTGTTATCAAAAAGCTTAAAGCAATTCAATAAGTTGTAACCTCTTGGTTATTTTGGTTATTAGCATTGATCATTGTGTGGTTGGTTTGATTGTTTAAATTTTCAAGCAAATTGTTGTGTGTTTTGGTTTTTGATTGTTAGTTGATTGAGTTACTTAAGTTTTGGTTATAAAGTACTAAACAAATAAGTAAAGGATTTAAAAAGAACTCAAAACTTTTAAATAACCCAATTCACCCCCCTTCTTGGGAACACTATTCTACTTTCAAAACCCCAACAAAAGAACCCGGGGAAAAAAAAAAAAAAATCATGGAAGTAGGTGCATGGTCCAAATCTCATATGTATGTGCACGCCTATGCCCAAAATGAAGCAGCAGTAAATCCCTCATTTTCTCCATGCATCAAAATAGGGGCGCGGATGATGATGAAATATTTTTTTTGGGCCCGGGGGGATGGAGAGAAGATAGAGAAGCTTAAGTTACAGAACTGGGCAAATGAGTTTCACATTGCTATCAGCACAAAGAAAGCAGACTGCACAGAGACTCTGCAACTGTGTGATTTATAATGGATGTTCCATGCATTGTAACCATGTCACAACCATTATGCCCACTTACAGCCATTTTTTCGTTTTATTGAAGATAAGCTTAACTGCTTAAGAAACAGAACTGTGCAAACGAGTTTCACGTTACTATAGGCACAATAAAGAAGGCAGAGTGCACAGAGAATCTGCAACCATGTGATTTATAATGGACGTGCCATGTATTGTAACCATGTCATAACCATTATGCCTGCTTTAATCCATTTTTTTTGTTTGATTGAAGCCCCAGATAGAAAATTATTCATTCAATTTAAATTTTACCTCCTAATAGCAGTACTTTTTAAATTAACAATCATCAATTAATGTTAAGACTTCACTTCTCAGTAATTAAAATATAATTTTACACACATAGAATAACAACTTGAAAAATCATTTAGACAAGGTGATTGATTCCAACCACCTTGATACATCATACATTAGTGTAGTAACATTGTAAGTTTTGAATGTGCTCTTCATCTAGCATTTTGCAGTGCAATGCTAGACAATTTACAATTGCTTCCAAACCCAACACAATTCATAAGTTGAGCTTATCTTCTTATAGAACACCAATCTAACACCCAAAATTTTCGTAATAAATTATTAAGTCTCCCATGAATCCATGAAAACCCACGGCATAACCTGAATTTGAGCCTAGTGTTTCTGTTCTGAGTAATAAATTTTGCAAAACATTATGGAAAGATATCACAGATTCAAGGTTTCCTTACCTAGCCACCAAAGACCAAGAAGGGTGAATAGACCAATGTACCCAAAGAACTTTTGCACATCAACCTTATCTCCATCTGATCCAGAAGATTTCTTGAGCAGCACTGCACCAAGTAAGCCAATACATTATTAATTGCCTTTGGAACAAAAAAAAATCTAATTGAATTGAAATTGATCACTATATTGTTAAAAAATTTAACCAAAAATATCACTTGGATGACAATTAGGACGACTTACCTGTAAATAAGCCATACAATACTGCTGAGAGAAGACCAAAAATGTCCCCAATGATGGAGTGCTTTCTAACCCTGGGTAAGATAAGAAGGGCACAGTTTCAGAGAAGCAAACATGATAAAATTTCATCTGATAGCAGGAGAAAATTTTTAATTCTTTGAAGTTAAGGGAGGAAAATATAAACAAAACATCTCCATATGCTCAATGGGATACAAAACAAAATTACAAAGGCTAGTAAGAAACCACCACCACCCCCCCCCCCCCCCCAAAAAATAAATAAATAAAATGTTTCTGTGAACTCTAGTAGAGAGAGGGAGAGAGAGAGAAAGATTACTGCATGACCAACTGGCAGTCAATTCAGAAGTAAAATTCAATTTTTTCACATTAAGAAGAAGCAAAATATATGTCATGTCAATGCCATGTTTATATACATATTTTTTATTGCAATAAGTATTGAAAATGAGGTTACATGCAAGTTGGCTTCTAAATTTGCACAATACATTCTTTTATACATATGCTAGAGAACCCATCAAGGCCATAACAAATGCTGGTCTATAGCTAAGCAGGTTCCTAGGAGCGGAGGTCAGGATAAGTTTATAATCCTCAGCACTTTTGCATAAAGCAACCAGTCAAAGAAGCAACTAGCAAGCCAATGTGAGATACTTAGGACATTTACCAGCTCTATAAAGAACCCATAGAAACCTTTTTTTTCTTTATAAGAATTACTACTAGAAAAAAAATTGAATTTATTATCTGGAGTAGTAGTCAAAAACTTGCAAAATATACATACCATCAATTTTCTCGTCTATCAACCAAGAGACTGATGACAAATCATAAATTTATAGAGGTTTTACAATAATCTAGTGATTATACCTTCAGCATTTAACAAGTTCACTGAACAAAATCAACACAAACTTTGGAACATGGTCAAATAGCTAAATCTTGCTTCAGCCAGCAAGCAACATTTAACTTACACTGAAATACTCCGCATTTCATCGGGTGCCCAAGTTTTCCCAACTGTGGTCATGGCAACACCAGCCATACTGACTAAAACTGCAGCCACTTTTGCAATATTTATGGAGTCCTGACCAAGAAGAGCTCCAAAGAGAAGTGTAAAGAGGCCTGATGTAGAGGTTAAGATAGTAGTACTTGAAACACTGGTATTTGCCAGAGCAGAATTCGATAAATACTGTTTCGGATCGATACAAGGAATAAAACTAGTCAGGTGCATGAATTAAAGAAAGAAGCCAAGTTAAAAATCCATAAAACCAGGGCAACTCGAGAAAACAAAAAATTCTCTACAATATCAGACTCTGCACATGTTACCAGCCATCACGACACCTATGGCAAATCTATGACAATATTGATAATAAAAGTATCGTCTTTACAGAAAACAGAAGCATCAGAGTGAAGAAGAAAGAAATGTCAATACATGCTTTGCCGTCAGAAATGTAACCAGTATCATATGTTAACATAGCCAATCCAAATTCAACACCAAAGTCAAAATTCTAGGACAAAATCATTGCAATAAAATTAATAAAGAATGAGTTGAATTATTATGGAATTGATTGAGAGTTGGATACATGATTCAATGTTGAGCAATTATCATCACATCAAACCATATTTTTCTCTCAATGGAGTTGCAAGCTCTCTAATAATGTTTTTAGGCATCAAGGGGTGATTATTTCTAATAAATGTTCATAACATAAATGAGGCACAAAATATTGATTTGTAAAGTAAAAGTATTTTTATAACTGATGAAAAAAAAATTAGTATTTTTGGGCTTCAGTGCCATTGCTCCCTATGCACTATTGAACACAAAATCAATAATATTCAGATTTTGAAGAATGGAGAGAGAATTCAAGCACTAACCTTCTTGCAAACAACTTGTGACCCACAAATAAGTTTGAATTGAGCAGCATTATGACTAAATATTTAAATGGATGACTTGATCGAAATCCTCAGGAATTGTTTCTGACTTTCAGAAAACAGCAATTATTTGCAATACACACACACACATATATATAGACATGCTTAACAACTAACCATACTAGATTTATTCCAATGGTCTCATTCTGAATGCTCCCTATGAACCCCAACACGCATGCACGCACACGCAGATATATACATGCATCTAGAAGAACAGGAGATTTAAAAAGTAATGTTTCACCTCCGACATAAACCATAAGGGAGTAAGATAAAAACTACACTTGGTAATTTCCCATGGAGCAAGTTCAGAGCTACTTCCAAGCAGGTCGGCCTCATCTTCCTCCTTGGCAATCAAAGGGCACCCCTCTTCCCTTTCACTGAGGTCTTTGTCACTAACCAGGTACTTCTTCAAATCTTTTTCAGGACTGTGGGGCACTCCATTGTTTCTTAGAGGTGTATGCAATCCAAGTGAAGAGCTCATGACAGTGATGCCATTGTGAAGGTTCTTATAAAAATTTGAGTCCAATAAACTGCAGCCAGAGTCTTTCAAAACTGCTATGGGTAGATGAACCACCATAAGAGACACCCCAAGGTAGGTGAGTGCGAATGGCTGTTTATACTCTCCAAAGATTCTCTGCAGCACATAAGGAGGAGCCTAAGCCTGAATTTTGAAATTTTAATCAATAAAAAGTCAATTCATATGTATGTCTGTATGTAATGTGTTTATATGTATGCATATAATTTAAAAGGGAAGTACCCAAAAATTCAAGGCAGAAAGAAGAGAGAGTAGGACTAAGATTTATTATAAGAAGATGAACTGAGAGAAGCATCAGATGCTAAAATGGTATCCCACTATCCCCTTAAGGTATTACACTGGAAATTCACATAATTTTCAGAAAAATAGTAGCTCTAATTTCCCATATTATTTGAGAATCTCAGAGAGTTAATATGTTTTGTACTCAATGAAGCATAGAAGTAAGCAATCCTCCCCTCCCTAATGACAATAATGAATGAAAATGTTGAGATGAGAAAAAAAGGAAAATGCTACTCAGAATTACAAACAGTAGATTTTGAGTAGGAAATAAAACTTCTTAGGGCTTCCTAACTGCTGTAAATATTCCCTTATGCATCTGGAGCAAATCGAAAAGGAAATAGAAAAAAAGGAACAGAAGTCAATGTGATTTGGCAATCTGCCTACAGCCACTCAACCACGACAAAAAAAAAACTATCAATGTGTGTGTGCATGTGCACATAATACTTTACGCTTGTGTAAAAACCCCAAGATACCCTTTTATAACAACAAAAGGATATCATGATCCCACTCAAAAATATCTTAACATACTCCAGGGGCATCCCCAACACACCATTGAGACTTCATATATATGGACACACATGCATATATATGCATGGGGGTATTCATGTGGAAGGGAGCCGAAGATTTGGACCACCCTTTTGAATGTGAGCCACAACTCTTAACACTAAACAAAAAAAAAAAAAGGTAAGATCCACTAACCCCTCTCGCGTCACCCCTTTTTGAATATGAGACACAACTCTTAACACTTCAAAAAAAAAAAAAGGTAAGATCCACTAACCCCTCTTGTGTCACCCCTTTTTGAATATGAGACACGACTCTTAACACTTAAAAAAATAAAGGGTAAGATCCACTAAACCCTCACCCTACACTCAAATGAGTTTTGAGAATGACCAAAGAACACCCTCTCAAATAGCCTCCATGAATAAATTGTTACTTCCTAGTTAAAAAGGCCTTATAATTATTGAACTTTTCATTCTATTACCAAAATATATTCCATTACCATAAATAATAGAGAGATGACACTCCAAAAATTATCATTGACACTTCCCTTTTATCTTTTAATACATAAAAAATGACCCCTTAATTTTCACTTTGCTCACAAATTCATTACTTAATTGAATGAGAAAAAATAATGGAGTGCCGATGAAGTGCCAATGGTGATTGGTGCCTCTCTAAATTAAAGCATAAATGTAGCTATAAGCAATGTTATTAAATTTGTCCAGGACATCAGCTTGGTGAAATGACTCAAACACAAGCTAGTGGTCCAAGAGTGGGTCAATGGTTAGACTGCTAGCTCAAATAATATTATAATTAAAAATTTTATAATATTTAACTCTTAACCTTTTAATTTTCATTGATTCATTTACATTTTGAGATTTTGACATTAACAATTTACTAATTTAGACATTTCTTACATTAAAAAATGCACAATTGAGTAGGAAAAGGTAGAGTTTGCCTAGGCTGCAAGATAAGTATTCATTAAAAAAATTACTCATTCAATTACCTACCAACTTAAAAAGGGGGGGCGGGGGAATGCACTTTACATTTGGACTATTCTACGACATTATTGATGCCCTAATCTACCTATAATTAAAAGAGACTTCGGTGATTCTGGGCATGCCACGTGCTTGTGTATTTTCCCCTTTTTTTTTCCTTTAGAAAAGAGTCCAATATACATTAAATGGAAAAGAAAAAAAAAGAACACAAATATTTGTTGTATGCATGGAAAAGTCAAAAAGCAATAAGAGAAAAAGATAAAACATTAAATACATCCAAAGCTCTGCCAATGGGTAGCTCCAATGCACAATTCTCTCTCCTCCTTTCTCTCTCACAATTAAATATATTAAACATTAGTAAATGAAAAAGGCCTACATGTGGCCGCCAGCCTTCATATTACATTCTAAAATAGACGCAATTTAGAGATTAATCCACTTCTTCCTATAAATATATAGAATGCAGCCATCATGCTAAGCCTTAAATCATTGTCAGTCACAGTCACACAATGAGCTGTTATAAATTCCATTTCTTCTTACTTATGGAATGAACCTTTCGTATTTCATTCATGCTCACAAAATACGACTATATGCATCTATGGTTGCACAAACATGGTTCAGTTTTATCGTAGTCAACCATACAAACATAGCGCATAATTTATGCTCTATTATGAACCAAATTATGAACAAATCTCATTTCATTTGATTACATTCGTCTTTCATTTCATGTATTTCCGTTCCCGCCACGTAGCGTGGGCAGGTAACTAGTTATCTTTTAAAAGTGACACTTAAAATCTCTCAAAATATCTACCTAGTTACCAAAGACTCCTATAAACAAGAACCTTAAATATAATGGATAAACATCATGTGCACGACACATGTTGCCCTTGTAAGCCCAAGGAAGATTATGGTTAATAAATTTTATCCTATCACCATGGTAGAGACTTGTTTTATTTTCTTTGCTTTTGTTTATGGAATAAACTAATCACCCACAAAAAAATTAAAGTAATTAAAAATTACTTATCATCTTGTCATACAAAAGTTAAATACAAAAAAGGAAAAACAAAAATATTACCCATCCTTAGATACTACCAACATAGAATGGAAGCACAAAATTCTATAAAAATATTAAGTTTTGATTGTTAACATAACAAAACTGAATGCAATTAGCATAAAAACAAAATAAAATTAACAACCAATAATTTCCCCACCAAGAATATTCATAAATAAATATTAAAAAGAAAAAAAATTCAAAAATATAACCAAACCTCAAAATTTTTGACAAAAAGTCTCCACATCCTGCACGTTTTTTAGTCAATTAAATTACAGGATATTTATATATTCCTTAGGCTTAGAAGGGCAATTTTTATTTTAAAAAATTATTAATTATAAATGTGTCATGCATATTAATCCATTAGATTGAACGGTTCTTGTTGATAGAAAGGGTCTTTTGCAACTAAACATTTCAATAGTTAAACACATTTATATTCACTCTTTAAAAGCTGAGGGCCATTTCTAACATGCAGATAGTTTTGCCAGCATAAGTGTATCTTTAGAAAAATGTTATTTTTCAGATGGGAGCTACTATTACCAACCACATAAATCATGAACTAACCTCTATTGTTATTACTAAAAAAAGTGTTAAGATTTAAAAAAAAAAAAAAAAAAAGCATCATAACTGAGTATTTTACTACCATAATGAATTAAGACCTAAGTATAAAAATAATACTCACTAAAAATACTATTGAAAAAATATATTACACCTGCATAATTCATTGAGAACAAAAATATTCTAAACACTGTTTTTGCTTGAGACTGAATTATCTACACCACACACATCATCCATGTGAGAAATTATATAGGAATCTGCCCTTCATCGATGTGCCTTTTTTTTGGTTGTGAAACATGTGTCAGTAAGTGCAGTGTCATTTTCACAAAAGTCAAGGGTGTTGGTGATTTTACCACAAATTAAATTCCAAACGTAAAGAAAGTAAAACAAAATCCTAAACAGAGCCTAACAAAATATAAAGAAACCAGAAAATAAGGATGATGATGATAATAATATCATTAAACTTTAGTAGATGAATAACAGCAACAGCTTTCAATAACATCAAAACAAAAATTTTCATGCACCTTACCCAAAAACCAAAACTGGGAATTCCCAACCTAACCCCACACCTAAAATGCAGATTGTCAGTCAAATAATAAATTCGCAGAGCATATCAACAAAGTGAATCAAATCAAAAACCACGATAGAGAGAAGAATGGGATTGAAATTAAAATGAACCTGAGTAACCTCGGCTGACGCGACCCAAATGAGGACGGCGGCGGCGATCAACCCTAAACCCGCCTTGTACCTCCAACCACCCATCACCCAGATGATCAAAGCCTATAATACCCAAAAGCAACCAATAATTAACCCGTCTGAGCTCGAATCAGAAAAGGAACAGCACGAACAACTCCATCTCCACTCATCTTCAAATATTTCTCTTGAAAATATCAAACCCTCAGCATCTGGTACCCTGCATTTGTCCCCTGGTGATGCAATGCCGGCAAGCAGATACGGGCGATTAATTTGGCGTCCATCTACGCATTTGCCCTGTGTCTGTCTGATCACACCGCGACGATTCAGAGAGACAGCAATAGCGACAAAAATTATCAGCTCTCCAGACATTGGAATCGGCGTGGTTCACTGGGAGAGACAAGTGGAAGAACATGCGGTACGTGGCGACTCCCAAGCTACGAAGCTGGCGTCCTTTCCTCCTTCCTTTTTTTCATTTTTAGTTTCTTTGATTTCTTTGCTTTTGCCTATTGGGTCGCCGCTTCTGTTTATTTTATTTTATTTTATTTTTAATTCAAAATGATTTATTAAATATTGTTGACTCGTACCAATTTTTTATGCATCCCTTATTTCTTTTTAAATTTTATATATTATTGCTATAGAGATGCAAGAAAATAAATAGAAATGAAACAGAAGTTTAGATAATTTAGTTTTGCTCTACGAGTGGATGTGATAAAAAACATCAATATTTTGATATAAATTATAAGATTTTTTCTGTCAATTTATGTGATCATAAGCCATTTCTTTTGATAAATTTAAGAATATTAAATTGTTACTATCTTCTCCCAAATTATTTTAGGTCTACTCATATCACTACTATTGCCCCTCTCCACAGTAACTAATTTACTCTTCCTTGCTGATGCATTATAGGGCCTACATTGCAAGTGTCTATATCATTTGAGTCATCTCTCCCTTATCTTATCTTTTATAAGAGTTCCACCTAACTTATCGCGAATATGTTCATTCCTTAATTTATCTTTCAATGTTATACAACTCATTCATCTAAACATTCTCATCTCGTCAACTTTTACTTTTTGGATATTATGTTTCTTCATCGCCCAACATTCTGATCCATATTGTAGCAACCCGAACCCGAAAAATAAAATAAAAATGAATAAAAGAAAAGGAAAATAAAAAAAGGAAAGGAAAAATAAGAAAAAGAAGAAGATAGTTTGGTTCAGCATCAAACCATCGACGGTTTGAGAATCTCTCAAAAAAACCATCAACGATTTTCTCTTCAGGGGGCATTTTAAGAAACAAACCGTTGACAATTTTCTCTTCAGGGGACATTTTAAGAAACAAATTGTCGACGGCTTTGTCAAGTGCAAGAAAACCATCGAAGGTTTTCTGTAGGGACAGAACACCTATAAATAGATCTTAGTTCATTTTTTTAGAAAAATTATTTTCCCCTTCGCTCTCTCTGCTAGGGTTTAGGGTCTTTGGGGCAGGCATTTATAAGCTTATTCGAGGGTTCGTGATCACTCCCGAACGTAAGGTTCGTGTTGTAGCTCATCGGTTTCCGTTCATCGGCAGGTTTGGAGCCTAGGTTTCGGGTTTCCTGTTTATTTTAAGCGGTTTCTTTAGAAAACAGGTAAGGGGAATTAATTATAGCAGGCCTTACTAAATTTGAACCGGTTAAATTTGATTATACAAATTTATATACATATGTATGACTTCCTGAATAGTTAGGCATCTAGAAAATAATAATTTTTTTATTATATTTTCAGATCCATCAGGTGATCGAGCTTAGAGCTTTGGGCAGGGTAGTATTTTTGGTAAATTTTGGGGTGGCTGTAAGAACAATTTATGTATAATTTATGTTTTAAATACTGGGATGTAATATAAACAAATGGATGCTGTTGTTTTATTTGGGATTTATAGATAAATTCTGGTATTTAAATTGAGGTTGTTTATTTATTTATACTGCATGATTGTAGTTTATGGTTTCAGAAATAGGTGAATGAAATACGTAACCTTTGGGCCCCACTTGGCGGGTTCAGGGTATTATGGATGGTATCAGAGCCTAACGGTTCTGCAGACTTTAAGGATGATTAATACTAGAGTATAGGTTCGAGTTAGGATAAGGATGAGAATGGGTAGGTTAGGTGGAATAGTGGTTTTGAAACTTGGAGGCGGAGATCCTTTGACGATCTTCTGTATTTTTCCAGGAATGACGATTTCTGGAAAACTACGGTAAATCCATTAATGGTTTCGTTTCTGAGTTGAGAGACTGAAACTTGGGCACATAAGTCAGAACGTTAGGTCAATTGAGTAGGTTTATCGTGTCAATGTTACGGTTTTTTTGTAAGACGATATAAATGAATCATAGATTGGAACTTCTATGTTGTAGTAGCTTTTCGTTTCAAACTTGTTTCAGTTATGATAAATGAGGAGATTCTAAGTTTGTTTCTATCCAATCTTCAGGATGGATCCTAGGAGGAAGGGCGTTGACATTGGAGGAGATAAACATGTGGATACCTCCAGTTAGGATGACGTTGATGCCTCGGCAGTGCAGCATAGCATAGCACGTCGGGCTAAGAAGGAAGCTCGGAGAGAGCAAGATCAACCACTAGCTGATAGGGGCTGCACTTTTCGGCAGTTCACCCGGACAAGTCCGCTAGCTTTTGAACGAGGTGCAGACCTGATCGTAGCTGAGGAATGGATTTAAGAGATGGAAGAACTCCTGATTGTTCTACATTGTACTGAGGAGCAGATGTTTTAATACGCTACCTTTAAACTTGTGGGGGAGGCCAAGCGGTGGTGGAGGGCAGTGAAGTTGGTAGAGGAGCAGCGACTAGGACCTGCAGTCTTCACCTAGAGTCGCTTTAGGGAGGTATGAGTTCTAGCATTTGACCTAGGGGCCCATGACTGTGCAACAGTATGCATCCAAATTTGTGGAGTTTTCACGCTTCGCTCCACACATGGTTCTGGACGAGCCGCTGAAAGCTTGGATGTTTGAAAGAAGACTAAGGCAGGGGATACGTGCTCGGGTTGTGGCATTGTTGACTTAGAGTTTCTCTAAACTAGTGGATAGGGTCATGGAAGTTGAGGCTAGTATATAAGAAAGTGAGGTAGAAGCAAATTAGAAGAAGAGATCTATACCTTCCAGCTCACATATTGATGTCCGATAGGATTCCTGTAGGGGAGATCGAGATACCGGGGGTCAGAAGTCAGATAGTACTAATCGAGATTATCGGGAGAATTCATCTCGCCCCCTTTGTGCCAGATGTAATCGGAGGCATTCCGAGGAATGTCGGGGTGGGAATATTGTGTGCTATAGGTGTGGCAGATATGGCCACATAGCTCGTGATTGTCGTGCTCCACCAATCAATGCACCCACTCCTGATTAGAATAGGAGGAACAACCCGGTACCTCGAGGCGGCAGCGGCGGCTCGTCACGTGTCTATATGCTTACCCCAACTGAGGGGGACAATGCTAGAGGCGCAAGTAGTATATTTACATTTGCATAAGCAATAGTCTTGTTTGATTTTAAATGAATCGATGGTTTATATGTTAGAATAAATTAAACTGTATGAATGTGATTAGTTAGCTTTTAAGTTGTGAAAAATGATGGAATAACGAATTTCGATGACGAAATTTTGTAAGGGGGGAAGAATGTTGTAACCCGAACCCGAAAAATAAAATAAAAATGAATTAAAAAAAAGGAAAATAATAAAGGAAAGGAAAAATAAGAAAAAGAAGAAAATGGTTTGGTTCAGTACCAAACTGTCGACAATTTGAGGATCTCTCAGAAAAATCGTCGACGATTTTCTCTTCAACGGGCATTTTAAGAACCAAACTGTCGATGGTTTTGTCAAGTGTAGGAAAATCGTCGACAGTTTTCTACGGGGACAGAACACCTATAAATAGATCCTAGTTCATGTTTTTAGAAAAATTCTTTTCTCCTTTACTCTCTCTGCTAGGGTTTCGGGTCTTTGAGGATTTTAGGGCATTTCAAGCATTTCTAAGCTTATTCGAGGGATCGTGATCGCTCCCGGATGTAAGGTTCATGTTGTAGCTCGTCGATTTCCGTTCGTTGGCAGGTTTGCAGCCTAGGGTTTCGAGTTTCCTATTTATTTCAGGCGGTTTCTTTAGAAAACAGGTAAGGGGAATTTATTATAGCAGGTTTTACTAAGTTTGAACCGGTTAAATTTGATTATAAAAATTTATATACGTATGTATGATTTCCTGAACAGTTAGGCATTTGGAAAATAATGATTTTTTTATTATATTTTCAGGTCCATGAGGTGATCGTGCTTAGAGTTCTGGGCAGGGTAGTATTTTTGGTAAATTTTGAGGTGACTGTAAGAACAGTTTATGTATAGTTTATGTTTTAAATACTGGGATGTAATATAAACAGATGGATGTTGTTGTTTTATTTGGGATTTATAGATAAACTTTGGTATTTAAATTGAGGTTGTTTATTTATTTCCGCTGCATGATTGTAGTTTATGGTATCAGAAATAGGTCAATGAAATAAGTAACCTCTAGGCCCCACTTGGCGGGTTCGGGGTGTTACACATATAGCATAGCTGGTCTTAAAGTTGTCCTATAAAACTTTCCTTTTAATTTTAAGGGTATTCTACGATCATAGAGCATACTTGAGGCACTTCTCTATTTTACTGAACCTATTTTAACTCTATGCATTACATCATCTTCAATTTCTCCTTCAGCTTGCCTAATAGATCCAAGGTATCGAAATCTACAAGTGCTATTTATTTTTTTATCATCAAGTTTAACTTTGTTACAATCTTCCTCTTATCATTACTAAAATTACATTTCATATATTCTGTCTTATTTCTACTTATGCTAAAGTCTCTAGATTCCAAAGCTTCTCTCCATAATTATAACTCAGCCTCTACTTCGTCCCTAGTTTCATCAGTTAATATAATATCATCTGCAAACAACATACACCATGAAACCTCCTTTTGAATACTCTTAGTTAGTTGACCCATCACTAAAGCAAAAAAAAATGAGAACTCAAAGTAGATCCTTGATATACACCTATGGTGATTGGAAATTCTATAGTTTCTCCATTTATAGTCCTTACACTAGTCATTACTTCATCATACACATCCTTAATGACATCAATATACCTATTACATACACCTTTTTTTTTTCTAAAACCCGTCATAGAACTTCCTTAGGTATCCTATCATATATTTTTTCAAGGTCAATGAACATCATATGCAAGTCTCTCTTCTTTTCCCTAAACTTTTTCATTAATCTTCTTAAAAGATATATACCTTCTATCGTAGATCTCCCAAGCATAAAACCAAATTGATTTTCTAAGACCTTCGTTTCTAAACTTAATCTTTGTTCAACTACCATTTCCCATAGTTTCATTGTATGACTCATAAGTTTAATTCCACAATAGTTATTACAATTTTGTATGTCTCCTTTATTTTTGTATATAGGTATTAAAGTGTTTTTCCTACATTCATCTGACATTTTCTTAGTTCTTATAATTGTATTAAATAAATTAGTTAACCATATAATTCAATTATCACCTAAGCATTTCCAAAATTCTATTGGGATGTTATCTGGTCCCATAACTTCCCATTTTTCATCTTTTTTTAGTACAAACTTAACTTCATTAACTCCAATTTAGTGAATAGATCTCATATTTTTAGTATTTTCCTCATTTGACAATTCTAAGTTTGAACCTTTCATTTGATTTTCATTAAACAATTTACTAAAGTAACTTTGACATCTTTCTTTAATGTCTTCGTCCTTAACCAAAGACAATATCATTCTCACTTTTTATACATTTTACATTTTCTCAGTCCTTATTCTTCCTTTCTCTAGCTCTAGCAAGTTTAAGTATATCTTTTTCCCCTTCTTTTGTATCTAATATATCATACAAACTATTAAACTATCTATATTTAGCTTTACTAACAATATTTTTTATCTTTTCTTGCCTCCTTATACTTTTCAAAGTTATCCTATTTCTACATTTTTGTCACATTTTATACCAAATTCCTTTTTTCTTTATGGCTTTTTGTACATCTTTATCTCACCACTAACTTTCTTTGTTATTCAAGAATCTTCCCCTTGATTCATCTAAAATCTCTTTTACTATCTTTTTAATAGAGTTAGTTAATATACTCCAAAGAGTATTTATATCTATCACATCCTTCATAGTCCAATCCTCATATTTGGGAAAGGTATAAGCATGTTACTAATTTTAGTTGTAATGTGTTTTCAACACATTTAATTAACTCGATTCATGCAATGTGACAAACAATTATGAATTTGGTCTTTGCGCCAATGTATCTCTCTATTTCTATCACTTATCATCTCTACTTCCCTAACTCTATCCCTTTCTCTCGCCCTCACCTTATCTCTTCTAATCTAGTTATGATGACTCCCTCATTTTCTTTTCCTTTTATATGATTTCTTCAACTTCTACAACTCTCTCACTATCCCTATCCTTACGTCTCTTATGGGGATTAACATAATGAGTCCATTCATTATCAATCCACCATCTCCCTATATCAATCATCACTTCAAAAGGTGCTTGATTTTTTGTCAAATAAAATCATTGTGTAATAAGTGTATGAGTGATATAAAATCTCTTGTAAATTATTTGTAGAGTTTCTCATTTTCAGCCTTCGTAAATTTAAGTTTTAAGTTCTAAATTCTAAATAAAACTTTACATTGTTTTATTACAATTAGTATTATTTATGTTATTTTTGTATATATAGTATGTTATGAATAAAGTTAATCTATTTTCAAAATTATATATATACAAGGTCGCAAAATGGATCAAGAGGTCAAGTTTGGATTAGGTCATCAAAGGATTATAGCAGTGTTTAGAGAGGTGAAGGAGATACTCCAAGCTTAAGGAGCAGGGCGCAAACAAAGAGCCCTCAAACTCCTTTAAGGGATAGCTCCTTGGTACAAGCTCCCTAGCATTCAAGAAGGCTTCAAACTCCTTTGAAACTCAGAGACTTGCTCTGGAGAGGCCAATCTTTTCAAATAACTCTCTAACCCATGGGGCAACTAAAGATGAAGTTATGATAGGCGCAAAAGAGGCAAGGATCAACTTTGTAATTAAATTCTTGAATATATCAATGAATGATACAAGTACACTCTTTTATATACATGCATTGTGAGCAAGTTTATTCTATGTTCGGTTACCTTATGGATGCACGTGTATGTGTCTAATAAAATGTTGCCATCATGGTTCACCTATTATGCTCATCCACACCGGCTTGATGAAGTAAACTTTGAGTTTCTTGTTTGGAGGAATCCATGACAAGTGTCGCCCAAGAGTCTAACAAGGTAGGCAAACTTAGTTTGTGCAAAATTGCCCTTCTTTGTAATGAACATTCAAAATGTAAAAAGATTTGAAGAAACAAGTATTTTTTTTTCCCTCATGAATGTCTCCACTCTTATTAAAACACTTTCAATAATGACATGTTGCCCTTTTTATATTAGTACTAAGGCATGACACAATTTTTTTTTTTTTTGGGGTACCAAGAAGACAATATCTATATCTTTCAAGCAAACCTAACTTTATGCATTTTATTTTGTTAGAATAATTCAGAAATTAGAGATGTTGGGCACCTATTAGTCTCATCTTTTTGATGAAAATTTTAATACCACTATGAGAAAGACTTGTACAAGATGATTCTTCTAGAGTTTAATGTTTACAACACAATCATTACCTTTTACGACCTACAATTGAAGGACAGTAGTTACCTTCTTAAACTACAATTAAAGGAAGTGGCATGCATGCAAAGACAGGAGGTAACTAAAGCACGAGTCCTTGTCTGATGGAAATAATAATTTTAAGAAATAATTTGTGTTCACAATCAGATCATCTTGAGACGAATAGCAAGAACAAATAGCCTGATTAGACAACCTGTTGCCTCCACAAATCCATCCATTCATTGCCAAAACACGGTATAGTCTTTCCTTTTGTACCTCTTTTATACAACTTCATTGCTCTGCTGCAGATATTTTCCTTACAGGAAGGGTCATTATTTGTATTGCAAAAATGAAAACAGGAAAACCAAAATGATACATTTCTTTTTCCCGCAGGACCGTCATATATAATGAGGCATTAAAATTGGGGGCAGAATGAAGCACATTCTTTGAAGATCCAAACCAAAATTGGATTCAAATGGTACAAGAGAGCTGGGGTACAAAGCTCCTTTGTCTAACCAGTGAATGGAGATCATGAACAATTTTAAACACAGCATCTGGTCTTGCCAGCCTCAATGCGTTTTGTGACATGGCCTTCAACTCATCTGCTTTTGGACCGAACCACTGTGCAACAATATTTGCTATCTCTTTTGGTGACTTTGAGAACTTCCCACATCCATTTTCCACCACGAATGGCACATTCCCAGCTTCCTGCAATTTATTAAGGAATTACAATTAGAAATGCACAAGCATTGGACAAGTTCTCTCGACATTTTTATGCAATCGAATCAATTCCTGCTTAATGCAGTATGAGACGGGCTAAGCTGTCTTATATTTCACTTAAAACATCACTTTGGTTCTAGTTTTAGCGTAGAAGTTTGCTTCAACTTGAAACTGGTAACCCATTGGACCTCCTTGTAGGAAAAGGAAAGATCAAAACCCGAGAGTTGTTATCCACAGACAAGTTAAGGAAGATGTGCATGTAGCTATATCCCGTCACCTAGGCCAGATGCATGTGCACATGCATGCAGGATTTCAAGCCCAAGCCATTGATAGTTGCAAACGCCAAACACCAAAGATGTACACATACAATAACTACATTTCAAGAATTCCTTATTTCATTTCACTTCTAATCCATTCCATTTCAGCGTGTATCAAACATTACACTGTCCATACATCAAATTGGTAAAAAGGACAACACCAGTCCACCAGCTCCTATCTTGAGCATATAAGGAGCATACCTAGAGCTTCTGTTGGAAGCATGTTACTTCTCCCCATATCTCCCCCTCACTTCTCTCCTCCACAACCCACGTCAGTTCCAAAGGGTCATATCTTCTACCAAGACATTCACTGCGGCAGCAAAAGCCCTTTTGAAAGAAGCTATTCAGGAACAGATAGAACATTTTCCGTTTCAGGAAAATGTATAAATTGAGCATGTTTAACTTTTTAACTTAATATATTTAATATAATATTAAATGAATACTATTTAAATAATAGTTAATAATATTAATTAAAATAATTTTAAGTATGTTTATATACATTATCCACCTCACACCCATCTGCACCTCCACCTTACCCCACCTTCCTCCCTCTCTGAGACTAGATTGGAAGGAAGGCGCTATGCTGAGAAACAAAGCCTATTAAATGAGCCACCTTAGATAGGAAGGAAGCCATTATGCTGAGAAACAAAGCCTATTGAAACAGCTACCCTAGCGAATGGAAGGCAGAACAACACCCCCCCCCCCACCTCTTTTCACACAAGCAGGGGGGAGAAAACCTTAAGTATTAAGAAAAACAAATAAAAACATGAATTCCCCTATAACTGCATGAAGCTATAGATGTCATAGGGAAGTATTTCACTATGCAGAGCATCACTTGACACACATCTCATGTGTACAGTAAGAATCCTCTATTTTCACAATTTCCCATAGAAACACAACTGAGAAAATTTGAACATATTTGGAACATGCTAGGGTAGCCCAAGCCAATTAAATCCTGATACTGACTTATACTCGATGGGAGTGCAAAAATAAAATTATATATTTACAAATATTATAAAATAATTAGCTAAAACATGATTTCTCATGTAAATCAAAACTCTAAACCAAAAATTACCTGCCCGGCAATGAAATCATTGAGAATTATAGGCAGCCCTCGAATCATGGCTTCTGCAATAGTTCCAGGGCCCGCCTGAAGAAAAAAGAAAGTTATTAGCAATATGGATGACAATGCAATAGAAATTATCATCAACATCAATGGAGATCTACCTTTGTAATAATGCAATCACATGAACCCATGCATTCTTCCATTTTAGTGACAAATCCCTTCACCTGTAAAATACATGCAACCTCATCTGTCAGTCATGGTAACTTCTATATTTGGATGTATATACTTTCTCACCCTTCAAACTAACCCCACAACGACCTCTCTCCCTCATTAACATTTGCCTCTACAGAATCCACAGAAAATTAACATACATGTGATCAATTACAAATTCATTTTGATCTGGATGGTCATTAGATGCTTAAACTTCCATCAGGCAGACCACAATAACAGATTCCTGCTTTAGACACATGTGATACAAATATTCAAGCCTGAATTCAGGAGTGTATTCATAAATAGAACAAATTCCAATGCATACTACGTCTGTGAACATTTGGCTGGAAATTAATTTCAAATGCAATGAAACACAAGCATACAAAATGGAAAAAAGCATATAAAATTTATGCACCTAAAATATAAGATCAGTTCATCAATATGAACTAGGTAAGATGGAAAGTCTAGATTAAAAGGTTCTCTATATTTTATTCCAGAACGACATGTGATCACAAACAATACATAAGAACAAGAAGCATCCAAATATGTGTCCCACCATAATTTCATTTTCTAAATGCAAAATATAATATGAACCTAGACAGATGCTTCCTAAACAGTTTTGTAATTCAGATGCTTAGGGATCATTTAAAACCATTTGTGTTTTTTTTTTTTCTTGTTTTCGCTCCAATTTATTTATTTTTTAAAAAAAGTTTAAAAATAATTTTAAAAACAAAAACAAAAATGCACCTGGTTCAACGAGTTGCACTTTTCTCTTTGTTGTTTTGAAAAAAGAGCCCAATATGAAACACAAGAGGAGGGCAATAAGCATATCTGTTTAAGAAGAATAAAACATAACAGCCGTTTCTGTTTCCAAGTTCTGTTAAGCAAAAGAAAGAAAGAAAGAAAGGAGAAAAAAAAAAAATTTCAAAGCAGTTCAAAACACTCCCTTAGATGTTACCTGGACAGGGACTTTCCAATTAATTGAACGCAATTTGTTTGCAAGCTTTTTGTTGTGGCCACATATCACAAGGATCTGACCTATGGGCTCCCCAAGATTCTCATCATATAATGCATTCCCAAGTGCCCTTGCTGTAGATTCAATGGGACCCATTCCTTCCCCTCCGCCCATCAATAACACAGCAGGAAGATCCTCATCCATTCCTAGTTCCTTCCTTAATTCATCCTAAGAATTGAAATAAAACAAGCCAATATTCATCAACATCATTTGCTCCAAATGACATGGATAATGACAAATTCAGTTAGAAATCCAAGTTGACCATTTATTCAGAAAAGCTTATAGCAGTCCCAGAAGCATATCACAAGGTAAATCAACTGCACCATGGGCATTTATATCAAATACAAAGAAACCTAAGGTAGCCCGTTAATTCAGGAAAAGCGACAGTATCCCATGAGGATAGCACAAGAAAAATACAAAAGCATACAGCACTTGCAACTCTACAGAAATTTTCACTAAAGAAGCAACAGTAACAGATAATCAGAAAAAAATTCACCTCCACATCCCCCCAACCCTAAAAGAATTCGAAAATAAAATTTCTCAAAGTGCAAAGCTTTTAATTTTTATTCTTTCTGGGAGGAAATAAAAACTCATTATATGTCCTACTGCCAGAAACTTTGCAGAAATCCACAATAGTTTGTATTTCCTCAGGCCTACCACTTCCACTCACCTACTAACAGAAACTCAGAACGCATTTTCTGCACTTGAATTTAAGCTACAAAATTTATGATGAATATTTCAAATGTTTAGGAGTTCATTATCAACAAGCTTTAAGCAACGGAAATGACTAGTCGTAACACACAAAAAATGCAAGATTTGCCTTTGGTGGGGGGGGGCGCTCATAATATTGTTTTCTATTACATACTTGAATTTCAAGATGCTGCTTCAAAAAGAGCAAATTAAAGTAATCTCATATTTTAGTAACTGTTTTACTAAAACCACCAATCAATATCCATTTCCTCAAAAAACTACTAATCATTAGACATGTTAAATTGTGGGTATTTATCACAGTGAGTTGGGTCAAAATGATTTAAGTAATGACCCATTTATGACCCTATCAATTTAATTGTAAAGCACACATAGGCAATTGTTCAAAATACCATGTCAAGATCACTACCTTGGTGCTTTAGCAGGTGCTTGCCACGAGGGCGTGCATGCCTAAGTTTGTACACGCTGAGAAGGTCAAGATAAAGATCTACAACTAGGATTCCAGATGTGCAGCAGCCAACAACCTCCAGATTGAAGCGATAAATGCAATCCTAAACTTGTAATAGTTTATCACCGTCGCCCACAGTGACAGAGTGGTGTCCAAGATTCTGCACTCTTGCCAGTCACAACCAGGATTTACTTGGGGCGAATTTTCGCAGCAGCAAGGAGGTCATCCACCACCCTGAACATCAATGTCCCCGCTTCCCATTAATTCTTAAGGGTTGTTTTGCGCCCCCCCATCCCCCCCGGGGCGCCCCCTCTGCACGGGAATACTGCTCTTGACAAGGTTCTTATCTCCTAACCCAAATCCTTAAGTACTCACTGCTTGAATTCAATTGCAGCATCCTTGAGCAGCTCAAATCTTCTAACTCTATCAATTCCTCCCACAAAATTATACTTACACATATTGATTCATATTTCAGAATATATATAATCAATTATTACTTAATTTTGATATATATATATCTACATACACATAATTTAAATACATAATATCAACACAATAATTACATACATAGATATATGCATACATACTACCTCGATATGGAGGACAGAAGTCTATCTATATACATAATTAATATATATCTTTATACTTATGTATAATTACATAATTGCATACAGAAATATCTATATACTTATGTACATACCTTAAGAATGCGGACATATGTATCTATATAGATAAATATGTAATTAATTACATATATTTAGAAATAGTTACATAATCGTGCAATTATGTACGTGCACACACACACTTGGATGTATGCACATACCTCGAGGATGCAAACTGCACACATATGTATCAACATACATAATAACCAATGATTAATTACACAATTACATAATTAATTACGTTCATGTAATTACGTATCTATATACATAATTTATATTTGCATGCATACCTCAAGGATGATGACATGTATATCTATATACATAAGTAAATAATTAATTACACATTAATTATGTCATTGATTCGTCATTTTGTTTCTATTCGAAGGTCAAGGAGATCTCAGGTCACTGACCTCATCTTTGCCGCCAAATCTACCATGATTTTATGGTTAACAACTGTCGAATAATTGGGTGAAATGGAAGACGTACTCACAATGATAAGTCTCTCCTTTTTATTATAATATGTCAAAGTACGTACAATGATCATAATGCCCTTACTAACTCTTGTTAACAAAACGCACACACTATCAATGCTAATGACTAATATAACCATCAACACCCCCCCCCCCTTTCAAGCTGGAGCAAATATATCATATGCTCCTAGCTTGTTACAAATGAATTTAACACGAGCACCCCCAAACACTTTAGTAAATAAATTTGCAAAGCAAATCAGACTTCACATGAATGGTGGTAATGAGTTTCTGGACAAGTTTCTGCTGAATAAAGTGACAATCAACTTCAATGTGTTTTGTTTGCTCATGGAAGACCGGGTTGAAAGCAATATGAATGGTAGCTTGATTCTCACATATCAGCTCCATAAACTGAGAATGTGGAAAATCCAGTTCTTCAACCAAACAAGTTTATATGTAGTGTGAGCCATGACCCTATACTCTGACTTAGCACTTGACCTGGCCACCACAGTTTTGTTTTTTACTCCTCCAAGAAACCAAATTTCCACCAACAAGGATACAGTACCAGCTATGTAGTGTGAGCCATGACCCTATACTCTGACTTAGCACTTGACTTGGCCACCACAGTTTTGTTTTTTACTCCTCCAAGAAACCAAATTTCCACCAACAAGGATACAATACCAGCTGTAGATCTTCTATTAGGAGGTGACCCAACACAATCTACATCAGTATATCCCGGAATATGAGTGTGACCTCAATCCTGATATAAGAGACCTCTCCCAAGGGCACCTTTGAGATATATCAAGATGCAAATTACTGCATTATAATGACTTGTTCTCGGTGAATCAAGGCATACTTGTTGTGAAAAATATATCTCGCCAAGTGACTGTGAGATAATTCAACTTTCTAACAAGTCTCCGATATCGTCTTGGGTTGGGCAACAAATCACCCATATCTAGCACTAGCTTAATGTTAGGATCCATAGGTGTATCAACGGGTTTGGATCCCAATAGTCTAGTCTCATAAAAAAGATTAGGAAAATACTTCCTCTGTGACAAGACAGTTCCAGTATGAGATCTCAATACTTCTATACCCAAAAAGTACTTCAATGGTCCCAAATCCATTGACTAAAACTTAGTCTACAAGAAATGCTTTAGGCTCTGAATGCCTTGATCATCATCACCAGTATCATCGACGTACACAATAAACAGAATCCTTCCAAATGGAGCATGATGACAAAATACAAAATGATCTACTGCACACCATTGAAGGTCAAACTCAAGTACTATAGCACTAAGGCGACCAAACCATGCCCTTGAAGACCATTTTAAAGCATATAGTGACTTCTTGAGCCAACACACTAAGCCTGACTCCCCCTGAACAACAAATCTAGGTGGTTGATCCAAACAGACCTTGCAAGAAAGCATTCTTCACGGTTAACTGATGTAGAGGCCAGCAATAGGTAGTGGCTAAGGTGATGAAAAACATACTAAGGCAAGTTTGGCTACAGGGGAGAATGTGTCCAAATAGTCCACACCATACACCTAAGTATATTGCTTAGCAACAATGTGGGCCTTCAATCGAGCCAAGGAACTATCTGGACTAATCTTCACAGTATACACCCAACGACAACCAACCACAAGCTTATCAGGAAGAAGAAATACCAAGTCCCAAGCATCATTATCCTGTAGAGCATGCATCTCTTCTATCATTGCATTCCTCCACCTAGAATGGGATAGAGCTTCAGAAATAGACTTGGAAAGAGCAATAGAAGACAGGGTACAAAAAAAACAATAGTATAAGGATGACAAGAAATCATAAAAAACAAAATTAGAGATTGGATGATGGGCATAAGTGCGTTTACCATTTCAATCGAAAATAGGAGGATGATCAACCACTTGGGGAAGAGGATCATCTGATGAAGAAATTGGAGGGGTAGAAGTGGGAGCTGGACGCTCTCCTCCCTTGAGTCGTCATGTGTACACTTGCAGATTGGGACGATCCAAGCAATGAGAAGGACTCAAACTAGACGAAGATGCAGGAGGACTAGACGAAGAAAATAAGTTAGGATTGAGAAGGCTAGGCAGAGGAAGAGACACATCAAGCTTGAAAGAACTCAAGGAATCAGAATAGTGTGATATAGACTCAAAAAAGGTGACATCAGCCGAGACAATAATCGATGTAAAGTGGGACTATAACATTGATATCCTTTATGAGTGTAGGAATACATTTAACAGCACAAGGATCCAATTTATCCCTTCTTGGATTTAATTGATGAATGAAGGACACAACCAAATATACAAGGAGGAAGGAAGAACAAAGGAGCCTTAAGGAAGATAATTGAATATGGGATTTTACAACCAAGGACAGAAGATGGCATTTTATTGATGAAAGAGCAAGCCGTGAGCACAACATCACTCCAAAAAAACTTTGGGAACATTCATTTGATACAAAAGGGCTCGAATGACTTCAAGAATATGTTTGTTTTTCCTCTCCACGACTCCATTTTGTAGTGGAGTGTGGGCACAAAATGACTAATGGATCATGCCACACTTTGTCATACAGGTAATGAGTTGAGTACTCAAGTACTCATTAGCATTATCACTACAAAGTATTCGGATTGGCATGTCAAATTGGCTTCAATGGATGAAAGATGGGAGCTGCAATCTGATGCGATTATGCAAGCCTTGATCTGGCTGTAATTCCCTTTGTAGCTGAAAACTTCACTGACTCTTACATGCTGAAGGAAAGACTGATGGACTTCACCTGTTTGAAGTCATTGCTCAAAAGGAAGAGAGCAATTAGGAAAAACAAAGAATTTTGAAGGGGGTACTTTGGAAGATGAAGCTAGTTTGCTTCATGGGCTTCAAAGATGAGGTTTATAGAGACTAAGATTATTGAAAGAAGAAAGTAAGAAGGCTAATGGTCAAGAAATCTGCTGGGGAGCCAAAAAGAAGTGATTCGAGGCACCTTTAGTGCTCTATAAATTATGAAGAGAGAAAGTGAGAGGTGGGGATGCTCATAGCAATATCAGTGTTTTGAGTGATTTTTGTAGCTAAATTTCCAAAGAAGATAAATCTAATTAATCTTAGGAGACTGAATGATAGAAGTAAAAGAGCAGTTTCTTTCTTTTTTTTTTTAAAGGAATGGAAGCTGGTTTTGTCTGTTTATAGGCAACCAAGCTGAACAAGTATGACAGTAGTACAGTCGGGTCACTTGGAATGGAGTAAATTGAAGCAAATAGCTCAGCTAGGAGAATATGGGTTTTGTAGAAAAGACATTCTTGAGAAATTAGAAGACATCAAAATTCAAAGGAGACTACAGCCACAAGCAAATTTAAATCCACAGCTTCAAGGAAAGTCTGGGTCTTCAGTGATGCGTACAGAAAAAGAGGAAGGAGTTTGTTAAAGACACATGCTATGGTAAGATTTAATTTCTGCGAGAGACATGAGGAGATCTCTGCGCCAATGCAGGATATTTTAACCTTGCCCTTCACCTGAGGGGAAAATGCAGTTGGTAGTTGGTTAAAGATGCCTGCAATGAATTTGAAGATTTGCTTAACTCAGAACTCAAAAAGATCTTCCTCTCCTCATGATGAGAGGTGGGGGAGCTCTCTTATTTGTTATTGTTTTTGAAGAATTGTCTTCCTTCTATTAAGACGGATAGTTGTTCTTCATCTTTATATTTTTTAGAGGTTTATTCTCACAAATATTTTTTCATCATTTGACTAGTGCTAAGATGTCCTTTCCACTCCATAAAAGTATTTGGAAGGCTAAAGTTCCCTCAAAAATCAAGTCTCTTATTTGGTTGGTTGTTCTTAATAGACTTAACACCAACGATAGGCTGCAGAGTTGGAGGCCTTCAAAGGAACTTTCTCCTAATGAGTGTTCTTTAGATTTTCATAGTTCAGAAACTAGCTTCTCATCTGCTTTATCATTGTTCTTGTTAAAGGTTATATATGTCTTTTAGTATTATTATTATTGAGTGTGTTAGTATGTTAATTAATGAGAGTTAGTAAGAGTATTATTGCCATTAGAATGTATTTAATTTGTGCTATAAATACAGGGAGAGACTTATCTTCAAGTTAGGTCATTCATTTTAATCAAATCTTAACAGTTCTTTTGCTTGGAAATTTTGGAATAAGCTGTTTGGTTTATAAGGGGAGCATTGGTTCTTTCCAGAGACGGTGGAGGATTTGTTGGAGGAAAGATGCAGCTGCATTGTGAAGGCATGCGGTTTTCACAGTGCAGCACAAATATGGTTGGAAAAGTATGCACACGCATATTTACAGGGAAAATTAACTCCCTCCTTATTTTTATTTTTTTTATGTAGAAGGAATTCTTATTCCTCTTATTGTACATTCTTTCTCTTCTAATGAAATTTTCTTCTTTAAAAAAAAAATGGAAGGTGATAGACATTCAGGATTTTTCCAGATAGGCAAATACACATGAAAGGTACAATTTCATTATATTGAGGTAGAAAATCAAACTTTTACGGAGAGGGAAGACAACAATTCTAAACATGATGGCCTGGATGTTGGTGCTCTTGGGCAAGATTGTAGATGGGCTGGAGATCCCCCACTGAGGCTGAAGAGGTAGTGAGTCTCATGGGAGTTTGAGGGAGATAATGGACACTGGCATCTTTTCAGCATCATTGTCCAACAGTGAAAGGAGGTGTGATGGAGGTTTTCAATTAGTATGAAACTGGAAAACTTGAACAGTCATAATGCTATTTGGATTGCAACCGCACCAAAGAGAAGTGAAGCTAAAGACATCAAAGCTAATAAATTTATTAGAATAGTGAGCAGTATTAACAAGACCAATAGCCAGATTATTATCAATCAACTCAATAAAATAATAGGCATACTGAGACCCAACAAACATGTTGTGAAAGTGAAGCAGATCCTAGATGCACCATTACTAGCTAATGAAATCAAGGCTATTAAAATCAGGATCCTGTGTAAGGTTACTAGGAGGGTTAGCAGGACCAGATCGAGGATCATAAGATTCTACTAACAACATAAAATAAATATAAGAATGCATTTGAATATTCTTTTTCCATTGTTTGGCTCCGAGTTTGAACAGAAAGAAGGGCCTGCATGCAGTAGAATCTTCATGCCAGGAGGAGATTCTTTGTTGCATGGTGGTGCAGATCACAACAATTCAACTGACGCTCTTGGAATATTTTCAGGAAGGATTGATATATGCAACCCAATAATGAAGGCAAGTAGGGGTGCCCATCTGATGCTGATGAGGAATTGCTACTAAACAAATTAAGGCTGTTTAAGGATTCTATTTGTCCTCATTGCTCCCAGCATCTTACCATGCTGATGCCAAACCCATTTTAGAAGAGAGAGATGCAATGTAGGGTAAAGAAAGAAAGTGGAATAATATCATGAATGCTCAGAGCACTGAGCAGAGAGTATACGCTGCTTTAATCACTTCTTCATTTGTTGAGAGTAACAGTATTGATTTTTTCAGGTGTGGCTGCAGATCACATAAAAAAATTGACCAGAAAGGTACCTTAATCCTCCTGTTGGGACACCCATGGTTAACTCTTCATCATTAATTCCCTACCCTTCTTACCACATGCGTAATTTTAACTGTGACTGAATTTTCAGGGGCTCGAAGACTGATATAGATAATGGTGAAGGCATTTTACCCGTGCCAGTTGATGGTAGCATTAGCTTGGGTTTACTGAACTGCCCGAGGATTTCAAGCTTAAATAATGACATCTGAACCACGGAACCTTTGAAAGATAAGGACACTTGAGACTTACAGGAGTTGCTAGATTGTTTGGGTTTAGCTTAGTTACTTTCACAGCTGTTGATGTTCCTGCAATGGCAACACGCAAAACTTGTGTTTAAAAATAATCAGGTTGAGAAGGAGTTTTAAAAACTTGCCAGTTGCCGCCTCTATTAATTATGGAGTTAAAGGTAGACAAGCGGTGGGTAACGAGGTATTAGAGGTTACTAACCTGGAATCTTGGGAACTAGAGGATCCTAAGAAACATTTGAAAATTGAACTTGTTATTCCTAGCTTCCTCCCCTCATTTAGTTATGCCTCAGGGATCTGAGAGTCATCCTAGGAATCTAGGCTCAAGGATTGAGCCACTGCCTACATGCGACTATCTGGGGCATACTCGTTATTTTGGAGACCGGGTGATGTAGGACGACAAACGGGTATTTGGATGAATCATCTCAACCCAATTTGGAGGCTTATGTCGAGGAATAGGGTCTACGATTTATTGGATCCTAAACCCAAATGCGCTTAGTTCGTTGTTTAATTATGTCTGTTTAGTTTGCTTGTATTAGGATTATGTATGTTGGAGGCTTGCTTGTACAATTCGTGTATTCTTGGAGTATGTTTGTAATGTAATGTAGTTTTTTTAGGGGTTTATATTTAATCTCATGCGTAGAGGCTTTCTTTTAAATAGTAAGTGGAAGCCATGTTGTAGGCAATTATTGTAAGAATTTGAGTTTGAGAAGTAAACATGAGTTCCCCTTGTATCTCCTCCCTCCCCCCTCCACCTTTCCCCTTCCTTTGCAATTTCTTGTAAATAGTGTGCGAAAGCCATGTTGTAGGCAGTTATTGTTGAATTTGAATTTGAGAAGTGAACGTGAGTTCCCCCTTGTATCTCCTCCCTCCTACCTCCGCCCTCCTCTCTTCTCCCTTCCCCTTCCTTCCTATGTAATTTCATGTTGAATTTGAATTTGAGAAGTGAACGTGAGTTTCCCTTTGTATCTCCTCCCGCTTCCCTTGTATCTCCTCCCTCCTCCCTCCTGTCTTCCCCTTCCCCTTCCCCTTCCCCTTCCTTCCTATGTAATTTCATGTTGAATTTGAATTTGAGAAGTAAACGTGAGTTCCCCCATGTATCTCCTCCCACCTCTCTTCCCCCTTCATTCTCTCTCTAATTCACCTTGCCCTAAAATTTCAGTTAGAAAAAAAAATAAAAAATATAAAAATATAAAAATAAAACTAAAAAATGATCCTACACAATTTCAAAAATTCAAATCGTGTCCCCTTGATTTTGAAAATCCTATTCTTGGAATGTTTTTCACAACATCTCCCACATCATGAAAATTAGGACCCCTTGAACCCTTTCCCTAAAATTTTGTCCAACCACAAGAAGGTCCCCACGTGCCAGTCAAAACCTTCTCTAGTCGGCCTTCCAGAAACCCTATTTTCATGTTCTTGTTTCTTCACACCACTACCACCATTGCAATCCCCACCCCATGGTCTACCCTTGCCTGAAAAATCATTGCTAGAAGACCCTCGTTGCAGACGCACACACCCCACATGTCGGTGCCTACGAGTGAGAGCCTGCCAAACTCTCCTGTTTCCAATCTCACAAGAAATTGCCCAGCCACAATATTTTGGGTTTTCTTCGCAATATTGTGGATACAACATGCTGCAAGCAAGCACAATAAATTGGCATAAACGCTAGAAATGGTCGCTGTCGGCACTGGAAATCAGATTCTATTGCTGCATTTGGAATTTTTTAGGTGAATTCATTTCATTTTTTGCATGTTACTCAAGATTAAAGGTGACTTGAAGATTGTTCTTAAATAACTGAGTGAAGTTTGTGGTCTGTATGAATAATTGAGGCTTGTTCGCAAATCAATTCAGAATCCTTGGTGATATATAATTGCATCATGGTGACCAATGTCGGATTGTCTGCAAAGATGGAATTGTTATCTGGCAGGGTACAAAGCATGGAAAATGCCTTGGAGACTATTATCAATGCTTTGAATATGCTTACAACCGAAGTTGCAGCCTTAGGTAAAAGGCCCAAGAATTTCCTACGAAACAAGATGGTGGAATAGCTGTTGTCCCTCATACTTATGAGTTGTGTGAAGGCCGAAACAATCTTTTGAGTGAGAGAATTAAACCAGAAGTCCCAAATTTTAATGGTGATGGTTCTCCTAACAAATTTGATGATTGGGTGTAGTCTCTGAAGTACTATTTTCAATGGTATGACATGAATGAGGCTAGAAAGTTGAATGAGGCTAGAAAATTGAAGGGAACTGCTCGAATTTGGTGGATTAAGCAGTGGGATATCTTCGGAAGGAGATTTGGTGAGATTACAACATAGGATGAATTGAAGCGAGCCATGCAGGAGCAACTTGTGCCTCCCAATTATCAACAAAGTGTTCTCCAGATCTTTGATTTGAAGCAAGAAGAAAAGATAGTTACGGAGTACACTAGTAGATTCTATCATTTAGCATCATTTAGCCACTTGTGCTGACACAGAATGGAAAGAGGATGTGATGATAGCTTTGTACGAAAAAGGGTTGAAGCCAGCTATTGCCTCCAAACTTGCTGCATTTGTCTCATCACAGTTGGAGATGCAATACAAGTTGCCACTCAGTTTGAAGAGGATATGCAACATAATCCTCCTAGAGCTACATTAGGCCTTCGATTTGAGAAGAATACTAGGGGAGCTGTGCAAGAGAAGATGGTTGAGCAATTGGGAAAAGGAGTTCAGACTAAACACCCCTTCGAAGACTCTCAAGCACTCTGGAGCAACTTCTAAGAGCCAACAATCACCTCAATGCTTTAAATGTCCAGATTTTGGGCATCATGCCGCACAATGTCCTAACAAAGTCATGGCTGTTGCATTAAAATATGATGATGATGGCATTCAAGTAGTAAAAGCTGAAATAGAAATCCCAAGTGACTTAGATGATGGTGGCAATGTGAAAATCTGTTCAGTGCTTCAACATATGCTCTCTTCAAACAAGATTGAAGAAAAATACGATTCGAGGCAGACCAACATCTTTCAAAGAAGTTAAATTTGGAAGTTGACCTCATCCCAAACCATACAATATTGCTTGGGTGAATAATACCAACTTAAAGGTCCATGATCATTGCTTACTCCTTCAAGATTGGTTCCATTGTGGAGATAATGCAATGTGATATCCTTCCTCCTCTCAAAATTTGTCATATCTTTTTGGGTTGTCCATGGTTATTTGATACGAAGGTTAGCCATAATGGATTCAAGAATTCTTATTCCCTCCGCATTGACAATAAGAAGTACAAGTTGATGCCAACACAAATTCTCCCACTCACCAAGTTGAAGCATACCTTTGGTTCCTTTCTTATGAAATGAGATAACTCTATTCATAGTGATGGGTTCTTCATACTTTCCAACTTGACAGGCCGAGTTCATTTCAAAAGGAAGGAATTAATGTACGATGAGAAGATGACTCTATTCATAGTCATGGGCTCCTTGGTACTTTCCCCAACTTGACGCGGTTGAGTTCATTTCGGAAGGAGGGAATTGATGTAGGATGAGTAGCGGATGTTTGGTTGGATGGATCATTTCAACCCTATTTAGTGGCCTATGTAGTAGAATAGGGTCAATGGCTTATTGGGCACCAAACCGACATGTTCTTTGTTAGTTAGTTGTTTAATTACGTGTATTTAGTTTACTTGTATTAGGATTATGTACGTTGGGGGCTTGTTCGTAGTATTTGTGTATTCTAGGGGTATGTTAATAATCTAATGCAGTTTTTTTAGGGATTTATATATAATTTCATGTGAAAAGGTTTTCTTATAAATAGAGTGTAAAAGCCATGTTGTAAGTAGTTATTGTTCCCCTTTGCATCTCCTCCCTTCCCCTCCCTTCCTCTCTTCAATTTCTTCTGATCTCTCGTACGGCTGCAGATCCTTGATGCTGCCCCTGCATCACTACGTTCACTACCAAGATTGAGCTCATGGGATCTTTTACCATATCAGTTCGTCTCAAGGTTGGGCTAGAGGCAACGGTGGTCCAAATCAATTTATGATCCTAGCTGTCTGAAGCTTCAGGGGTTTTCTCTGGGGAGTTGTCTGCAACTAATGATCTGTGTACATCAAATTGGTGCTTCGGTTGTGATTTTTAATGTCATTGGTTTCTCTTATAAGATGTTAGGAGGTTCCAGGGTTACTTCTAGCATGAGAGGCTTTGATGTCTGATCTGAGGGATATGTTAACCTGATTTGCTACTGGCTATGGCTGCTCAAGTTGATAGATTTTTTTGCACTTCAAATAGGGAGGATGCTTTCCCTAAATTGCCTGAAGAAGTGCTTTCAAGGATGGTGTTTAATCACTGTCCTGTTGCTACTGATTCAAACCCAATGACCGGCATTAAATATTTGACCCTGACCTAAATTTACGTCAAGAAAATTTCCAACAAAAAGTGTAGACAGATTAAACCTCATGATTCCAGATTCCTTATCAGTAGGACACAATCCTTAGTGATGTAGTAAATATTATTTAAAAACACCAACATGGCATATGACATTTCCATCATCTACTCCTGCAGAATTTAATGGATTGAACGGAAAAAGATACAAAAGTTTGATCTTTTTGCTATGAAAACCCAGATGTTGAGCATGTAAACTATTATAAAAACTTTCCTTTTTTCTCCTTTCTTTGGACTCCTACAGGAGCAATTCTGCAATTTCTCCTATCCTGTCGCCTGCACTATTAGTGTTTCTTTTCACCCAAAGTCTCTGAATGATTAAACCAAGAAGCTATGCAGCCTCGTAATACAGCTTATAAGTCAACGAGGCATGAATTTTTATATGTGATTCAGTATGGTAACCAACCTTCGGTCGAACAGGCTTAATAAATGAAGGCCGCACAGGAAGACCAAAAACTTTGATCTGGGCCGGTTGTAATCCAGCTTTGACTGCCCTCTTTGCTACATCTGTTGTTGGGCAATAGCACCTTGTTACAAGCTTATGAAACCTGATTTGTTTTATAAACAGAAAATTATATTAAAGGAAGGAAAAAGTGAATTAAGTGCAAGAAAAAAACAGGGAGAAACCTGATTACAAATAAAGAAAAAAGAAATCCAAACTAGCCATAAGGAATCAGAGCAAAACACTACGAGTGTGGGCATAAACACTACCATGTAGGATGGCAAGTGCATAAATCTGTGACCACCGTTGTAAATACGATCTTCTTCAGAAGACCTTTTGACCTCAATACACGGAGTGGTACATGTTGCATCAGAGGATGAACGCTGATAATTATATCTGGCTGGTATTTCATCAATCCTTTGGCAACCTCTCTGTATAGATGGAACTAGAAATCAAACTGCCATAATAATATAGTAAATTGTAAATTGCAGCTTTTAAGGACTTGGACCTGTTTACATGAACTGGAAACCAGAATGTAGTTTGTGTTTATATATATATATGTCCTTCACGCAACAAATTTGGCCACATTCTTCCTAGGCTGAGCATCTAGATGTTCACCTCATCGGTTTATAATGGGTGAGATAATAAAAGGGGAAGATAGTCAGAAACAAAATGTTTTCCCATAAAAGGTAGATGCTAAACTGGAAGAATCCAAAAAGAAAAGTTTTAGACTTCTAATTTTCTAAGTACCATCATCTGATCATCCTCTCTCTGCTAATGGAGTGCATCGCTGTATTATACAAATTTAAGAAAGCAAGGATAAATAGATTTTAAGTGTAAGAATGTACAATTAAAACAACAAGGGAATAGCTCCATGAAGCGTAGAAGTAAAAATTACGGTCTTAAAGAATTCTAATCATACACCAACAAAACAACTTACGCCTACATATGGTATATTGGGGTGACAAAAGCAGGAAAGTCAGCCTAGAATGAAAAGGACGCATAGAAACACATCCATGTGCACTAGAATTATGATGCTGAAGTTAAAACATAGAAAAAGAAGAAAAAAAAAACAATTTTTAAAATATAGGCCAAATATATAGAATTTCTTGAGATACCATCCCATATCTAGTGATTACATTTGTTTTATGGAAAACACAGACAAAAACAATCTCAAAATGAATTAAAGTATTAGGAATGACCAATAATCTCACATCTTCATTTTTTTTTTTTTTTTTTAAGAAGTATCATCGTTTGAGATACATCTCACACAAATTTTCATCAAATTTCCTACTAGTTTCAAAAGTGGGAAAATGGTAGACAAGATTTATTTCCTGGATCTAGGGCCCTACACATTATAAGAATTACCAAATATTGCAAATACAGTCAAAATATAGTGGGAGCCACCTCATACAATGAAAACTAGCTTAGAAAGAAAACTAAAAATTATGGCAAAAAACTACTTGTTTTTCAGATGGTTACTAGGAAACATCGTTCTAAGTGATAAACCCACCTGCCTCAAAACCAAGTTCAAATGCCATGGCAAAAATTATGGAAGTATTAACTCTTTGGAGAAACTAACAACACACAAGGGTAATTTGGTTTAAAGGATCTTTCAAGATTCTCAAGAATATGATGCCCAAAAAATCTCATCCCAAATTTGTTCTGGGACAAGAAAGTGACACGCTAGTAACCTCATATTCCTTGGAAATAAAAGATCCCCACAAAAGTACCAAGTACCCATGCTTACCCCATTGGTATCTTACATTCCCATAAGCATCCTATTTTTGGTTGCCTCTTTATTTTGGTTGATCAAAACATAAATGTCCCCGATATTGTGGTAAATTTTTATACAAAAAGAAGAGAAATCATTAAAGAAGAAAGTACAAAAAAGGAGAATAATACTGCTAGTGATTATTTAGTCATTTAGCATTATTATTATTATGTGTTTAAGAGTAATGTTAATAAGTGTGAGTAAGGGTATTATGATCATTGGTATTGTATTTGACATATATTATAAATAGACGGAGAGGCCTATCATTGAGGGAAGGTCTTCCATTTTACCTAATTATTCAACATGGTGTCAGAGCTAGTTACCAAGAGGTCCTAGGTTCAAGTCTTGTTGTCCGTGTCTATTGTGTGGTTTTTAAAAAATTATCTACCATGTGTTTATCTCTCCACGTGCTATCAGGCTGCACATGTGGAGGAGTGTTAAGGCTTGATACACATTGTTAGTCCACAACCTAATAGCTTAAGCTTTTAGGTGAAGTGGAGATCTAACAAATTCTATGTACTACATCTTCAATTTCCCCTTCTGCTTGCATAATAGATCCAAGATATTTAAATCTATTAGTGCTATTAATCTCTTGATTATCAAGTTTATTTTCTCCCCACTACTATTCCTCACATTATTGAAATTACGTTTCATATATTCTGTTTTATTCCTACTTATATTAAACCATTTAGACTCTAATGTGGCTCTTCAAAGTTCTAACTAAGATTCCACTTTGCTCCTACTATCATCAATAAACATGACATCATTTGCAGACAACATGCACCAAAGGATCTCATTTTGGATATTCCTAGTAAGTTCATCATCACTAAAGCAAAAAAGAGGACTCAAAGTAGAACCTTAATGTACACCTACTGTGATAGGAAAAACCTCTAATTTCCCCTCCTACAGTCCTAGCATTAGCGACTACCCTATACAAAGAATACATAGTTTAAAAAACATGCTTTAAAGAACATAGAAATTATTATAACTATTTTACTTAATTATTATATTTCAAAACTCACTTTTTAGTGCTAAAAGAACAATCTTGTTGTAAATGAAAATTGAAAAATAGTAAAAATATTTTTAAATGACTTTTTTTCCCAAATTTTTAGTATTGATATTTTCACTTTAATTATATATTTAAATTTACATCATCATTTTATTTAATTTAAATTAAATTTTATATATTAATGAATGATTTTAATTCACAACAGTTAATTTTGCAAATTAAAGTATCCTAACAGGCTGCCAAAACAACTAAAAATCACAGGGTTTGTTTAGAATCTTGTAAAAAATTATGAAAACGAAAACCAAAAATAAAAACTAAAACCAAAAACATAAACAAAAAACCTAAGGCCAGCAACTTGTTCATTTAATGTTTCTAAAAATAAAAATAATTCAAAATTTGATTAAACAAATGCTCATTTTTGTTATTGAATCAAATAATAATTTTAAAAAAAAATGATTAAAATGACTACAAATTAAAAATAGTATAATAAAAATGAACTATAAAGAATTTTTTTAATTATTATATTTCTTAATTCATTTTACAAAAACAATCTTATTGTAATGACAATTAAAAAATAGCGAATATACTTCTAAATGGATTAAATTGTTTTTTTGGATTAAATCATTCATTTTATACACACTTTTTAATTAAATTAAAATAAAATGATTTTATGAATGTAAATAAAATTAAAATAAAAATATCCATAAATTTCAAAAAAATTTAAAAATAATAAGCCAATTACAAAATATTTTTACTATTTTTCAATTTTCATGTGCAATAAGATTGTTATTTTAAAGTATATTTTGAAAATATAACAATTAAGCAAAATAATTATAATAATTTTTATTTTTAGTATAGTATTTTTTTAATTTGTATAATTTTGCACTTTTTTTATTTAAATCACATTTTTTTTAAAATATTATTTGATTTAAAAACGAAAATGAGCATTTTTTAATTAAATTTTTAATTTGTTTTTGCTTTACAAATGTTAGCCAAACAGGGTGATGGTTTCTGGCTTTTAGTTTCTGTTTCTAGTTTTTAGTTTTCGTTTCTGGTTTTCATTTTCATAATTTTTGATAGTGATGCCGAACAGCCCCGAAGATACCCATAAATTTTGGTCTTCAGTTTTTTTAAGAACAGCTAAAAACCAACAGCAAAAATAGAACATCGGAAGGGTAAACAAACACATTGTCACAAACTGTTTTTTAACTATACAAAAATGAAAAAGAAAAATTACCAAAACTAAAAAAGGGAAAAAAAAAATCAGAAATCAGACCTTTAAACCTCTCCTATTTTCCTTTTGAGTTATATTCCATAAAAGAACGCATTTGAGTGCTCTTCATAAATTGTAAAACATTCCTTGTCTCATGATTGTGGATTGAGAACCTAAGAAGAGTTTGTAGAAGTTGGTAATAGAGGCCATGCATCCCATGGTGCTCACAATGCAAATTGTATTTTATCACTTGTCTTGGAATCGCAAGTTGAGAATCAAACAAGGTTGTAAGAGTTGGTGTTAAGGATCAAGCACCCCATGGTGCAAATAGTTGATAGTGAAAAGCCTGAGATGAGCTCTTTGAGGAGTGGAGGTAGACCAGTTGAGGCCAAACCATCATATCTTATTTGTCACTCTAAACAATATCCTCTTTGATTTTCTACTTGCTTATATTTTGATGTGTGCTACACATTTATGAATTAAATTGCACAGAATGTTTTAAAATATCTGAACACCCAAGTCCTAACCCCCCACCACCTCCACACCCTCCTTGGGTAACCTCTGGACCAACAACTTGACATGCAAATACAAATTTTAAAGTGTGTAAAGATTTCTAAATGGACTCTAAGAGGGAGTCGTTCAACTACAACAGCAGAAACTAAATAACCTGTCAAAAACCAATAAAAGACCATCTATAAACCCTGCAACTGAATCAGAATCTCTACAAGAAGTGGATATCCAAAAAGGCAAAATAGAAAACCACCTTCCCTTCACCTTTTCAAAGCTACTCTTTTTCTTCAAATGCTCTAGCATTCCTCTCTCTCCATATGATTCAAAACATAGCATGAGATACTGCATCCCACAAATCTGTCTCTATTTCTGCATTTAGAATTCCTCCAGGCCCGCAACTCAGATTTCAGACTATCGGATATCATCCCCTTGATACCCTATGTCGTGTAAATCATAATCCAATAATCACTCACCCATCTATAATGTAAAAGAAGGTAATTGACACTTTCTCCTTGTTCCTTGCACACAAAAAATATCTATTCACTGTATAAACTTCCTCTTATCATCAAACAATCAACAGCAAAAACATTAAAAACAAATGTTCCAAAGTTCCTTCCAAATGAAAAGGCTAAGTTGGGTGGAATCTTGGATTTCCTAACAACTTTCTTTGTACAACCTGTATTCCCCTATATTTTTTGCAAGAAAGAAAAAATATAGAAAACTTTCTAGTCTTTGAATGGACCCATACCCTCTCCCTTCCCCTGTCATTTCTCATAAAGGGCCTTCATCAGGCTGAAACACTCCTGCACTCTGCCTCATTCTCCGGAGGCAAACTCCCATTTGTCCTGACACCCTTTTCTCGCAATACAATTTTAACAAATTCTTCCTTGTTAATATCCAGCCAAAATGGTATTTTTTTACTGGAAAGAGAACGTCAAAGAACTTTCTCTGGGATAGAATGCGGTATTTGAGTTCTCTTTCGGCTTATAGTGCAGGCTGCTGCTTTCAGGATGCTAATTGAGACTGGATGGCTTTGTTAAGATGATGCTGGTTTTTGTTTTTCTCAAGTTCTTTTGTTTGAGGACTTCTTGTTCTCTTTATCTGTATTTTTTTCTCCCTCCTAATCTTCATAAAGCTTCTTGTCCTATCAAAAAAAAAAATAGCCACCCAAAAAGGTCTTGAAAACTAAGGGGATTGTGCCACACCAGTTATCAAGCCAGAAGAAGCAATCATCCCATATAAATTTCAAAAGTCAATCCTGAGAATAAATCTTCCCAACCGTCCCTAATTTGCTTCTACAGACCACCCCCAAGAGGATTCTTATTCTGTCCCACTGCCTAACTGTTGCAACTATCCCCATATATAATACCAGTCACCACACACTAAAAATTAGCCGTCCCTAGTGCCATCCTCCAGACCAATTCACCAAGAAAAACCATGTTCATTATTTGCAAATCTAGCACTCCAAGCCTTCAACTTGGACAGGAAGATTCACAACCCAGTCTAACCTGAACCCAACTTCACCACCTCCCTTGGGTATACTTTCAATCTTCTTAGCAATTAAAACCATGGATGGGGAAAACAAATATAAGTTAAGACAAAATACTTTCAAAGGATATATCCACCTCCATTCAGACTTCCCCTTCAACTGCCAATTTCTTCTCAAACTTTTCTAAGACTGCATTCCAAATTCTCCTTTCTTAAATATAGCCCCCAAAGACAACCCCACGTAAGAAAGAGTCATAGAATCCACCCTGCACCCTAAAATCTCAGCCTTTTGATCATATTGCTCTCCACCCATGAAATGATGGCGCTTTTTCCAAGGTTCAACTTCAAGCAAGGAGCAACTTCAAATGCAGATAGAATGCATGAGGTTTAAGATTTGCTCCTCCATGGCGTCAGCCAAAAAAATAATGGTGTAATCTGCAAATAATAGAAGGGAAATTCTAACAACTTCCCATCTTGAATTTTCCACCTAAACTCCCTTCAAGTAAACCATCGATTTCAGCTCTTTTCTGAATTTTGCTAAGCCTTTCAATCACCAAAATAAAAAGCAGATGGGAAAGAAGATCCCCTTGCCACACTGAAAGAGAAGCCAGCTGATGACCCAGTCACTACCATAAAGAACTTCACTGTAGAGATCCACTTCAAAATTCAAGATCCCTATTTCCACCCAAATCTGATCCTCCCTAAAAGCATACACCAGGAACTTCCAATTAACTTTCATACACTACAAATCACCACAGGAAGTACTTTTATCTTGCATCCAGCACTTCATTTGCAAGCAGCACTACATCCAAGATCTGTCTCGCTCTAAAGTTTCTGCCAATTACTTTGTCACTTGTTAAATCTACTGGCAAGCACCTTGGCTTACAAGACACCTACCACCAAACTGATAGATCAATAATCCATAATGTCTTTGCCACCAACTTTTCTACAGAATCAGAACCATAAAAGCAGCATTCAGAGTATTCAAAATTTGGCTGCATTGTAGAAATCTTCAAACATGGCCCTCACATCGCCCCTAATGGATCCAAATTTTGTTGAAATAAAGCCATGGAAAACACATTAGTTCCTGGAGCTTTGTCTCCAGTCAGTTATTTTAAATCCCTGACAAACTCTTCCTCCTTAAATGGAATCTCCAAGCTGCTGGACCACTGACTGTCAATAGCCTCCACCTCCAAGCCATCCAGCTTGGGTCAGAAATTTGCATCTTCTGCAAAAAATATTTCATTATTTCTTGATGACTTCCTTAATATAATCCTCCTTTGAAAATAATCTCCCATTATCCACCACTAAGACAATAAAGTTGAATCTCCTGTGCATGTTTGCATCTCTAGGGAAAAATTTAGTGTTCTCTTGACTTCCTTGAAACATAGAGCTTTTGATTTGCCTCCGCAAAATTGCCTTCAATTCCAAAACCCTGAGCCAGCTCATGCTCAGCTTTTAATCTCCCTTTCCTTTCTCCTCCTGAAGACTATATTTAATCACACTGTTATTCACCCCATCATAAAACTACAAATTAGAAACCTGTCAAGCCTCAACAAAAAAGGCCTTTCCCTAAGTCATGCTGCAGATTCTTAGTAAATGTATTTAGCTTACTTCGTGGGGGGAATCAAAAATAATGCATCCATACGCTCAATTGTACTTACAGATTAAAAGATGGGAAATGGTTGAATAAAAAATCGGTGATGGTAAAACAGAAATCTCACCCACGTAACACCATTAAAAACTCCAACTTTCTAATACATTTTCAAATAAAAAGTATCTGAAACTCACTCCCAAATTCAAATATTTGATTTGGCTTTGTCAAAGTCGGATCATGCAGTACAATGAAAAAAATCTCACCGAGCTACTATTGCTGAAGATGCAGCAAAGTTGGTATGATGAACCACACGAGGTGCAGTTCCATAATACGTCATTTTCCACAGTGTTCCATGTTTCACCAAGAAGTTGTAGCTCCTCGGCAATTGATTAAATGGCCAAGGGGTATGTTCCGTCCACAGGTCAGTAACAGATACCTGCTACGCACACTCTTTGATACACAGAAAATGATGAAAAAAAAAAAGTACAAACACATTCCCAATTCAGTTGAATTGCAATTGGGAAGACAAATTTAATCTAAAAATTTGAAATTGGGTGAGCTTGGACAAAAAATCATATTAACTAAATAGAAATTTTAACCAAATTCACCTAATTTCAAATTGATAGTTCCGAATTCGTGCTCCCCAACGCTGCATAATACTATTTTCACCTCCCAAGTAATTAAAATCAAGTCATACTTGAGACCATCAAAACTGACCTTATACTTATCTCCGAACTCTTCATTAAAGGCTGCCTTAATCGCTTCCGCAGAAGCTCGGTGACCACCACCAGTGTCGGTCATCAAAATGAGGACTCTCTTCGGGTTCTCAGACTCAACAGCATTCAAAGTCGACCCCTCATCCTCCAAAACACCATATCCATTTTCTCTGAGCCCGTTATTTTCACCCGTACCAAGCTGAATCGAAGCAAACCCAATTGGGATTCTGTCACAATGAAACCTAATAGCCGTATTGAAGTCGCTGAAAATTCTCCCAATACTCGAAGCACTTCCACGACTCGAACGCAATGAGCCAACCACCTTGGGCTTCTTCAAACCCCCAAATCCAACAGAGAACATGGAATTCGACAAGGAGGAGGAGCACCCATCGGAACCCAAGTAATGCAAACTGGAACCAAAATCAAAATTACCCAATCTAAACCCAAGATCGAAGACATTACTGAGTTCTTGAGCTACCCCAGGAGGTTGCCTGGTTTTCTGCGTTGAGGAGGTGATGAGAACTGGATTCATCAGTTCATGGAAGTGTTCATCACAGAAGAATAAGAAATAGTTCTCCCAACAAACCAGAAATACAGGAGAGAAGAGGAACAAGAGAGAACAAGCTACAAATACAAGCGCCGGTTTAGTGTTTGTGATTGTGACTGAGTGAGAGCAAGTTTCAGAATTCAGAGAGAAAACTGCGAGGGGCTGAAATGGTTGAAAACATGAGATGAAGGAGAAAGAAAATCTCAGGGAGGGCTCCGCAATCCCACACACAGAAGGAAAAAGGAAGAGAGAGAGAGAGAGAGGAAGATTCGGGGTTTAGACAGAAATATACCGTTTGGGGGAGGGGGGATCTTGCAGCGTCGCCAGGCAGGCGGCGACTTAAGAGAAAAGATATTTGGTCCGTAGCGACAGAAATAACTTGAAAAATGAAACGGCCCATTGATTCTGCTGTGGAACTTTAAAAAGCCAAACAAATGAACCATATGTTCCTTGTCTACTTCTGCAGGGGAAGTCACTGATGTTTCAAATAAAATAGTATTTCCAACATTTTTTTGGGATAAAAGCAGTTACACTTTCCTACCTTCAAATATGATAAAAAATATAAAAATATATTTTATAGTTTTAAAAATTTTACGGACTTTTATATACACGAACTTGAAATTTAAAAAAAAATTTGCAAACTTGTCACGAGTTTTAATTTTCAGTCATTAAACTTGACAAAAAATTAATTAAGAGAGTATAAGTCTTTCCAAAATTAACGGTCTATAGAGATTCGTGTGTTTTCTGATAACTTAGATAAGGTCTGCAGTTTTTTACTTGATTATATGAATGGTCCATATAAGTTTTAAAACCATAAAGTAAGTATGTATATTTTTGCTAAACCTCTAAAAAATTATTCTTATATATATTAATCATAGGGTATTTGTTTCATTTGAATAGCCTTTAAGAGGCTACATCTAAACTAGTTTATTAAATAAGTAAACCAATTAGGCATCACAATGTTTGTTGGTAATTTTGAATTTTCTTACTTTAATAAAATCATACATGAAAACATGTTTGATTCAAATTTAGAGATTTATTTTCCAATTATATCCCTTATAAAAAATGAAAATAACAAAAACTTAATATCCAAGTGACTAAATTTAAAATAATATTTTTTTTACACAATAATAAATTATATTACTTTTTATTTATAATTATTAATTAAATATATTACAAAAAAATTATTTATGTTAAATTAAAAGCTTTAGTTTATGTAATTGTTCATTAATTTTATTAAATATTTATACGTTTAAGCATTAAGAAGGTTAAAATTGAAAAATAACACATATTTAGATATTAGATACCAAACAATTAAAATAATTCAGATTTTTTATTTAGTGTCTCGATCAAATTTATTCAAAATTAGTTCAAAAAATTATATTCAAATTTAATGTTCAACAATTAACACTTAATTTAACCATACGTCCCCCTAGCCTCCGAGACTCTATGCAATAGTGAGAATAATTTAGATAACTTGGTGATAAAAGTGAGTTCATAATTTAAACTTCTAGAATTTAACTTTTTACAAATTGAAAATAAAATAGATATATTCATTGAGGGTGTTTTTGAAATAAACAATTAATTCATGACTTAAGTCTTCCATTAATTACCAAAAGAAAAATAAAAGATAGTTAATCTCTAATCTTCAAATAGACATGTGACAACTTGCACATAGGCTACTAGTAGTGTCTAGATAAGGTGATAATTGTACTTTTAGAATATGTATATGTTTATGTGAAATATTTCATAGAGCTTTAAAACTTCTTAAAAAACTTTCAGAAGGACAAACTTTTTGAGAAAAATTTAAGTAATAAGCACAAGTTTGACATAAATACTATTGGCTTCTTTTCTTTTTTTTTTCTTTTTTTTGGTTGCATTCAAGTTTACTGTCTCTTAACAAATATAGTAGGCATCCTAGTGTCTTTTAACTTAGGTTCATGCTAGGTTTTCTTGGGTTTGCATCTAGATCGTAGTAAGGATGAGCCAAGTGAAGACCAAATTTGAAAAGTTCAATGGTAAAAGGAACTTCAATATTATTCGACATTGTTTAGCATATTTTTTCGTGTTTGATTTGATAGAGACGAAAACTACCAAAGGTCCATGGACGAAATTAGAGACCTTATATATGTTGAAAAGCATTCCTAACAAATTGTTGTTGAAGAAGTCATTGTTGTTTCTTCATATATTCAAGGGTGGGATCTGAATCACCATATAAATAAGTTCAATTAGATTCTCAGCGATTTGCTCAAAGTAGATGTGAGAATTGAATATGAAGATAAAGCGTTAATGTTGTCATTTTTTCTTCCTTCTTCATGTGAACACTTGGCTATGATACTACTCGATGGGAAATCTACTTTAAGTTATGAAGAGGTTTCTAGGATTCTTATCTCAAACGAGGCTACAAGGAAACTCAAAAAAGAATTAAGATCATGAACTAGAGGGCTTGGTTGCCAAAGCCAAGCATACGAGGGAGAGATCTAAGGAGAAGTATAAGGAGAGGGGCAAATCAAAGTTTGATCAAATGCCAAAAATGTTGAATGCTTCAAGTGCAAACAAAATTGGTGCTATAAGCGGGATTATCCTCTTTGGAAGAAATTGGAAGACAAGAAGGACCGACCATCAAGCTCTATATATAATTGCGGCGATAGATAGTTTAGACGATAAAGATTTTTTACCGGTGACGTGACGTCCCGAACTCGCCCAGAGACCACTCTAGCAAAAATGGGTGCTGCTGCGAACTGGGAAAAGATGGATGTGTATTTTGAAAAAGATATTTTCGTGGAAAACATGGTGTATGGAGTTGCCACTAACCTTTTGAAGTACAGTTAGAACACTTAATTGCTACCCCGTTAGGGGTAGCATCGGTCTGCGCTACTAGAGTTGGGCTCGGGAGTACAGTCACTCAAGGAGAAGGTATTAACGTCCCCTACGCACCTGTTCTTACAAACGATACTAGATTAATCGAAAATTATCCCAAAGTAAATTTAATAAGCCTTTCAAAATTACTCCCTTCCAAAAATCAAATAAAATGCACAAAATAGATACTATATAGGTATTTAAGAAAAATAGTATTCCGAGAGGTTTTTGGACTTTGTTCAGGATGAAAATAATTTTATGGGCCCTACAAACATTTTTGTGATTTTTCCTAAGTGTGAAAACATTTTTTTTTTTTTTTTGTGATTTTTCCCGAACTTCAAAATAGTACAAAATAAAAATCATGGAAATCAAAGTATGAAAATATTTTTGGGATTTTTTGAGAATTTTTTGATTTTTGTGAATTTTATGGATATCTAAATAATAATCAAGTGAAATGGAGAAACCGGCGCGAGCCGGTTTCGGGGAAGAGCCGGTTGAGCACTGATTGGTCCGGAGGAAAACTAGTTTAAGGTCTTGTTTGAGACCATGAGTCAACACGCGTTGCCTTACGCGTGGATTGTGTGTGTTCGGGTGTGTGTATGAATGAGTACGTGCATGAATGTGTGTGCATGCATGAATGTGCACGTGCATGAATGTATGTGCATGCATGATTGGGTACGTGCGTACGAATGTGTGTGCATGCACGGATGAGCATGTGCATGCATGACTGGGTTCGTGCACGAATGTGTGTGCATGCATGGATGTGCACGTGTATGAATGTGTGTGCACGCATGGATATGCACGTGCATGAATGTGTGTGCATATATGGATGAGCACGTGCATGAATGTGTGTGTGAATGAGCATATGCACGTGCCTACGTGCATGAATGAATAATGACACCGACGCATGAATATGCATATGCATGTGCGTGGTGTGTGACTACATGCATACATGCACGGGTATATGAATGGGTGTATATGAGTGGAATTGCATGCATGCGTATGCATGGATGTGAATATGTGTGTATGTGGTGAAATGGCATGCATGTAAATGCATGAGCGTGTGAATGTGTGCATTTATGTATGCATGTGCATGTAAATGTGTATGAATCCATGCATGTGTGTGACTATGTGAAATTACATGCATGTATATACATGTGCGTGGACGTGAGTGTATGTGAATGCATGCGTGCATATGTATGCATGAATGGGAATGTGTGCGTAATTGCATACGTGTGCATAGGTGTTAGTGTGCATGGAGTGGGCACGTGCATGAGTGGGAGTAAATTAGTGTTGTCTAGGTGATTTTAAATTAGTGTGTGTGTGGAGTGTGAGTGCTTTTTAAGTTTGTGTGTAAGTTGTGAGTGATTTTAAATTTGTGTCTGAGTGGAGTGTGTTGGTGTTTTTAAATTAGTGGGTTAGTGGGGTGTGTGTCAGTGTGTGTAGGTAGGTGTAATAGTGTGTGTGCAGGTAGGTGTAACAGTCTGTGTGCAGGTAGGTGCGTGAGTTTTTTGTGAAACAGTGTGTGTTTTAGTGTATGGAATAGGGTGTGTAACAGTGTGGCAGTAGGTGTAGTGTAGTGACCTAGGGAAATTATGGTATTTAAATAATGAAAGAAGGGGGAAAAGGAAATTGTAATTTTAATATTTAAATAGGCCTCATCGATGAACACCGGGAGTTCGTCGACGAGTACACATGAGGGGCTCGTCGACGAGAAAATACCGAGAGGCTATTTTCCCATCTCGAAATTTCGTTGATAAGAAACAAATGTCCGTTCGACGAACTTTCTTCATGACCTCATTGACGAGGTGACGTGGCTCATCGACGAAAGCTAGTGTATAAATAGCTCTAATCCGAATTTCAAAGCAGATTTTTAACCCAAAACAAATTTTCTCTCTCCCCACTTCGGTTTCCACCCCTTCTCTCTAAGTTTCTGGGTCGGATTTTCGCCGATTCGACAATCTGAGGCCACCACAACACTCCTAGGAGAGTTCTCTTCAAATCTGCTGGAGTGGATCGTTGGTGGGGCTAGTTTGAATTCCATCCCAGATTTTGGGTAAGGCTTTCTATTCGGTATTTGACTTTCCAACAGTTGTGGAAAATGTAGTAGTCGAAAAAATACTGAATTTCTGTTCTGGGAGATGTTGATTTCAGGGTGTTGAACGGGAAACCTTGCGGGTGCAAGACTGGTTGTCATAGAGGCTTTTCAAAAGTCAGGTAAGGGGATAAACTAAATTAGTTGTTTTATGAAAATATATGTGTAGTTTTATAGCATTTAATTTCAGGAAAATAAATAAATATATATATATATATATATTAGCATTATGTTTGGGAAAAAACTGTTGTAAATGATGATATGTTTTAAATATGTGTAATACACATTTTGTGTGACATGAGTAGAATTTATTATGAATTAATGTTTTCTGGGAAAATGTTAAATTATACAAAGTTTTACTATGATATACCGGCGTACGGGCAGAGAGTTTTTATATGGCATATTGGCGTACGGGCCGAAAGTTTTTATATGATATATCGGCGTACGGGCCGAGGATGTCCTCACGTGATATGTCGGCGTAAGGGCCGAGCCTTTTATATGATATGTCGGCGTATGGGCCGAGCCTTTAATTTTATATATGATACGGCGTATGGGCCATGAGTAATAAAATACGAAATGCCGATGTAAGGGTCGAAGATTTTCATAATATGCTATGAAATGTAATATGATGATATTGATTTGACAATTATTATTATGGAATAGCAACGTATCACAATTATAAATATGTTATATGTTATCAAAACCTAATTGGCTTGGTTTAAGCTTACACAAGCACGGTACCATAGCTATGTGATCATGATCATTATGATGTTAGTGTTAATCGCTGTCAAATGGGGCAACGTGAGGATGAATAGTCAATGTGGTTTATGGTAGTGTTGGCATCCCTGGTGTACGAACCAGGTCTGGCAGACCCATCGTACTTACAGACTTTTCTTTTGACTTGGCAGTGGTCGGCCAGCCATTGTCAGGTTTCGCCTTTAGGCCACACAACCCAGTCATATGGGGGTAAGACATGACACTAGCCAGCTAACCTTCTAAGGTTGTTTTTGTATTATTATCATATAAGATGAATTATGTTTATGGAAATCTAGTATGTTCTATCATGATATGATTATATATGTTTTCCCAGATATGATACAAACAGTTTCACTAAATATGTTATGTATAGTTTTATGTATAACACGGAAATACTCATGTTGCCGCATATTGGTATTAGTTTATTTTCCCTTACTGAGAGGTGTCTTACCCAAAATTATATGAACATTTCAGAAGCCCCAAATAGGAGAGCGGATAAAGCTCCGAAGCGCTAGAGTTCGTTAGTCCTACCTTATCTGAAGGGTAAGTCTTTTGTTAGGGTTAGATGGATTTTTGGGTGACGACCCTAGGACTAGTTTTGATTGTTTTGGGATGTATACGATGAATGTAGTAAACTCTAGTTAGGGTCAGAAGGATTTTTGGGTGACGACCCTAGGACTGGTTTTGATTGTTTTGGGATGTATACTATGAATGTAGTAAACTCTGGTATTGTATTGAATAATAAAATAAGATGTATATGATTTTATGTTTCCTGCTACTTAGGCTTTCATGTTGTATTTCCGATGTATCCTTAGTACCCACGGGTTCAAGTTGTTTATAGTCTGTTAGGTTTATTATATCGATTTTTATTATCATGGAAAAAAAATGATAAAATAAGGAGGTCGTTACAGTTTGGTATCAGAGCCTAGGTTGTTAGGTTTTGTAAACTTTAGAGTACAGCGGAAATGATACCAGAGTATAGGAAAATGATTTAAGGTTTTGTTCTATAGTCTAGAGGTAGAACTTTCGTGGTGGTTTCTGTGTTTTTCCTGCGGTGACCATTCAGGAAAACCATAGTAAACTATTGTCGAGTTGTGTTCCTAGAATGTAGGACTGAAGTTAGGAACGAGTTAAGAAAGTTAGGATAAGGAACTATGTTAGGCATGTAAATTATAAGTATAGGGTTCCTAAGTTACGTTAATTGTTTTTCAGGATGGATCCAGGAGGAGGTAGTGCCCATGCAAGTGGCAATGATGGAACAGAGCCCTCCCTTCAAATATGACAAAGAATATAAAAATATATTTTATAGTTTTAAAAATTTTACGGACTTTTATATACGTGAACTTGAAATTTTAAAAAAATTGCAAATTTGTCACTAGTTTTGATTTCCAGTCATTAAACTTAATAAAAAATTAATTAAAAGAGTATAAGTCTCTCCAAAATTAACGGTCTATAGAGATTGGTGTGCTTTCTAAGAACTTAGATAAGGTCCGTAGTTTTTTACTCAACTATATGAATGGTCCATGTAATTTTTAAAACCTTAAAGTAAGTGTGTGTATTTTTGCTAAACCTCTAAAAAGTTATTCTTCTGAATAGCCTCTAAGAGGACAAAAACTAGTTAGGCATCACAATGTTTGGTGGTAATTTTGAATTTTCTTACTTTAATAAAATCATACATTTAAACATGTTTGATTCAAATTTAGAGATTCATTTTCCAATTATATCCCTTATAAAAAATGAAAATAACAAAAAAATTTAATATTCAAGTGATTAAATTTAAAATAATATTTTTTTACACAATAATAAATTATATTATTTTTTATTTATAATTATTAATTAAATATTTGACAAAAAAATTTATTTATGTTAAATTAAAAGCTTTAGTTTATGTAATCGTTCATTAATTTTATTAAATTTTTATATGTTTAAGTATTAAGAAGGTTAAAATTGAAAAATAACACATATTTAGATATTAGATACCAAACAATTAAAATAATTCAAATTTTTAATTTAGTGTCTCGATCAAATTTAATTCAAAATTGGTTCACAAAATTATATTCAAATTCAATGTTCAACAATTAACACTTAATTTAACCATACATCCCCCTAGCCTCCAGACTCTATGCAATAGTGAGAATAATTTAGATAACTAGGGTGATAAAAGTGAGTTCTTAATTTAAACTTCTCGAATTTAACTTTTTACAAATTGAACATAAAATGGATATATTCATTGAGGGTATTTTTGAAATAAACAATTAATTCATGACTTAAGTGTTCCATCAATTACCAAAAGAAAAATAAAAGATAGTTAATCTCTAATCTTGAAATAGACATGTGACATGTAACACCCCGACCCCGAGGGGCCTGGGATATTAACTTTTTACTACTGATTTACAGCGGAAGCAAATAAACTCGATTCTTTATTAAACCAGAGCACTAATATTCCATATTACAATCATTTATTTCAAAAGAAGGAAAATTACACAAACATAAATATCTGAAACCATACTAATATTTTTAATCAATCTTTATTTTTCTAATCCCCACCCGCATGCTTGCTAAGCCTGATTCCCGACATGTCCTTCAGAGTTATCTGAAATAAAATATGATTGGGATGAGACGACGCTCAGTAAGTAAATAAGATTATTATTAGTGTGTGGCCAAAATGAGTTTTTAAAGAATTTCGTAAAACAATAATGAATACTATAACTTCAAGATTTCTTTTAGAATAAACATAAATTTAACAATTTCTACATAAAACTTTTGTCATCAATTTCAACAGTAAATTTTTAAATCATATACTATAACTGCTAATTAAACTTTTAACTTAAAACTGTAAAAATATTTAATGATAAACATACATATACTTTTCCTTATACGTTTTCCTTAGATCGTCATATAAGCACCAAAATAATCCTTTTCACGTAAACTTACACTTTTCCTTCAAATTATCAGTAACTTTGTACACGTAATTAAATATGTATAAACATATATCGTAAAAATCACCCTTAGGCCTGTTTGCCGTAAGTCATGTTTACCCCCATGACTGGGTTGTGCGGTCCGAAGACTGGACTTAGCTGGCTGGCCGACCAAACTAAATCAACGTACGTAAACTTTAAGTGAGATTTTCCTTATTAAGTCCTGGACTTAAACCAGGTGTGCACTCAGGAGAAATCCACTAACATAAATAACCACTCTGTAAACAGTGTGGGTGCACTCTGATCCGTATAAACTTTAAGCTGCGGTACCGAGCATCTGTAACTTTGAACTTTCGTTGCCATAAGGGGTTTGAAAATCATCTTATTATAATTTATGCAATTTAAAATAATACCGTGAAAATCTCATCTTTACTCATATTTACATAAAAAAAATGTAACGTAGAAATAAACTCATGCCACACAATTTTTGTGTTAAAAATATATATAATTTTATTTTTGAATAGAAAGAAATGCTGAAAATTTACCCGAGGGGATTGGAACATTTCTTAATCCAAAAATAGATGCAAGTATACTAAAGATAGAACTGGTATAATTAAATATGCGTAAAAAATAAACTCATAGAAATTTTGTGAAACTAAGTAACATAATTAAAATTTACGTACAAAATAAACTCGGGTATGAATTTAAAATAAAAAGAAACTAACATAATCAAAATTTACTTACCTTCTTCTTTTACCGTGTGCTACGAACACAATAATTATCTTTAAGAAATGAGATCGGAAAAAGTGGGTGATTAAGAATTTATTCAAAAATTATCTCTCCACCACAAATTCTTTCACTCACTAATCCTTCTCTTCCTTGGAAAATTGTTGTGAAAAATGAAGGTTGAGAGCTCCCTATTTATAGGAAAATTTTGGGGAAGAAATAGAATTTATAAAAGTGTGGGGAGATAGCTGAAATTATAATTTTAAAAATTAAAGAATGGGCAAGGTATGGGTTGAGTGGAGGCTATTTGGGAGTGCTTGCCACCATTCCCACTAAATAAATTTTTAATTAATTACTTTCCTAATTAATTAATCCATTACCTAACTAATTATTTTATTATTTTATTATTTTTCTTAATCATTATTATCATTATTATTATCATTGTTATTAATTTTAAACTTGAGTGGAGGCCATTTGGGAGTGCTTGCCACCATTCTCACTAAATAAATTTTTAATTAATTACTTACCTTATTAATTAATCCATTACCTAACTAATTATTTTATTATTTTATTATTTTTCTTAATCATTATTATTATCATTGTTATTAATTTTAAACTATATTTAGTATTTATTTTATTTTATTTTATTTTTGAACAAGAATTAAATTTAAATTTTAAAAACTCATGTGGACCCCACATGGTCTTGTGGGCCCCATGTAGTCTTGTGGGCCCCACACAATTTCGAGACCCAAATGGATCGTACGTAATTCCAATAACTCTTATACGATTTTATGCATCCTGCATAGTTTTGAGACTTGCGAGAACCTTCATACGGTTTCGGGACTCATGTGGGCCCCACACAGTCTTGTGGGCCCCGCATAGGATACCTATATTATTATTATTTTATCATATATCTCTACAAATTATATCAGTTAAAACATTATTTTATGTACTTATTTACGTATATAAACAGTGTCTTGTGGCTCCGGGACTCATGTGGACCCCACATAGTATTGTGGGCCCCACATATGATACCTATATTATTATTATCTTATTATGTATTTCGACAAATTATGTCTGTCAAAACACTATTTTATGTATATATACTTATTTACGTGTACAAATAGTGTCTATCCTGTTTATCCTATGAAATTCCATTTTGACCAGGCCGACCTCCAGGGAGCGACTGAGCCGCAATGGTCTCTGAGCACTCGCTAAGACAAGGTCTTTCTTAGGCATCAAACATGGAATCAAGGATCCTACAGAAAAACACTTCTGTATTGATATTAACTTAATGACTATTTTTATTATTTTATTATTATTGTACTTTAATCATATATATATATTTTTGGGTCATCACATGACAACTTGCATATAGGCTACTAGTAGTGTCTAGATAAGGTGATAACTGTACTTTTAGAATATGTATATGTTTATGTGAAATATTTCAAAGAGAGCTTTAAAACTTCTTAAATAACTTTCATGAGGACAAACTTTTTGAGAAAAATTTAAGCAATAAGCACAAGTTTGACATAAATACTCTTGGCTTCTTTCCTTTTTTTTTTTTGGTGTTTTGGTTGCTTTCAAGTTTACTATCTCTTAACAAATATAGTAGGCCTCCTAGTGCCTTTTAATCTAGGTTCATGCTAGGTTTTCTTGGGTTTGCATCTAGATCGTAGTAAGGATGAGCCTAGTGAAGACCAGATTTGAAAAGCTCAATGGTAAAAGGAACTTCAATATTATTCGACATTGTTTAGCATATTTTTTCGTGTTTGATTTGATGGAGAAGAAAACTACCAAGGGTCTATGGACGAATTAGAGACCCTATACATGTTGAAAAGCAATACTAACAAATTGCTCTTGAAGAAGTCATTGTTGTTTCTTCATATATCCAAGGGTAGGATCTGAATCACCATATAAATAAGTTCAATTAGATTCTTAGCGATTTGCTCAAAGTGGATGTGAGGATTAAATATGAAGATAAAGCGTTAATGTTGTCATTTTTTCTTCCTTCTTCATGTGAACACTTGGCTATGATACTACTCAATGGGAAATCTACTTTAAGTTATGAAGAGGTTTCTAGGATTCTTATCTCAAATGAGGCTACAAGGAAACTCAAAAAAGAATTAAGATCATAAACCAGAGGGCTTGGTTGCCAAGACCAAGCATACAAGGGAGAGATCTAAGGAGAAGTATAAGGAGAGGGGCAAATCAAAGTTTGATCAAATTCCAAAAATGTTGAATGCTTCAAGTGTAAACAAAATTGGTGCTATAAGCGGGATTATCCTCTTTGGAAGAAATTGGAAGACAAGAAGGACCAACCATCAAGCTCTATATATAAGTGTGGTGGTAGGTAGTTTAGACGATAAAGACCTTTTACTCGTCGCTTCATGTAACAATTATTTTTAGGTTACTTAAGCTACAGATTCTAGTTTGCATTTCATTATTGTCCATATAAGGAGTTGTTTGACACTTACAAGGAATGTGACGGGGGTCAATAGTTATTGGGGATGATCATCTATGTCTTGCAATTGGTGTTGGAATTGTGAAAGTTAGAATGCTTGATGACATTGATAGAATAATACAAAATGTTACATGTTTGAAAATTATATAAAAACCTACTTTCTCTAGGTTATTCAGAAAAAGACTTTGCATGGGCTTTTAGCAACTCTCAGAATTGGAATCCTAAATGTGTAAGAGGGTTCTATGGTTGTTATGAAGGGTAAACAAGTTAATAATTATTTGTATCAATTAGTTGGCAATACAGTTGTGGGTAGTGTAGTAGTAGCTTTATTTGATACTAAAACAGTTGACACTATGCTCTAGCATATGCGCATAGGACATGTGAGTGAGTGGGTCAGATATGATGGAACTCCATAAAAGAAAATTTTTGAAAAGGTTAAAGGAGCGTAGAGTTGATTTTTGCCAGTATTGTGTTTTAGGTAAACAGTGTTAGCCCTTCATTAATCTGGTTTAAATGATATAATCTATTGTGTACTAATTGTTTTGTGTTTAAATTGTTTCTAAAAGAACTAAGCCATTGAAGTTAAAGAATATAGAGAAGATGTTGAAGACTTTAATTTATTTATTTATATTTTTATTTTCTAAATTGTATTATGATTTAACTTGTGAAACTTTAAGAATATATAAAGCAGAACAAAATTGAATTAAAATTGGGGAATTGGAAACAAAGGAAGACCAAACCGACCTTGGAGCTAAGGAGCTGTCAACTGACCTATAGGGGGTTGTTGACTGGTATGACAAAACTTGTCTGTAATGGTCATTTCTTTCTCTCTAATGCCTAGTAATAGGTCGATAGGGCTCAATAAGTGATCAACCGGCCTGACCTAAAAAAAAAAGTTTCTAATGGACTGAAAACAACTAGTTTTTCTCCAATCTTTGTATATATGTCTTCTAAAGTCTTCAGAATGTTAGAGAACATACATGTACTAAATTTCCAAGTGCTTTAAGTTTCAATTCTATTTTAATCTCTATCAATCTCTCTTTATGCTCTAAATTGTTCATTTTAAAAGAAAGTCTAGAAAACTATTACGTCATATTTTGATTATTCTTTGAAAATGTTTTTTTGTTAGATTAAATTTGTATACCCTTCATTGTAAGAAATTTTCTATTGTAAAGCTTTTTTTATAATTGTTTCCTTGGTCTCTGATAAACAAGGGTTGTTTTAGTTGCTTTATCTCTGTACAAAACTAAGAATGTAACTTGGTTTCCTTGGTCTTTGTTAAACAAGGGGAATTAGTGGAACCTCAAGGTGGTTTGCCTTGAGAAAGTGGATGCAGGTCAGTTGCCTAACCACTTCAAAAAGAGTTTGCGATTTCTGTTCTCAATTTAAATTGCCTTAATTTTATGTGATTTTCTTGGTTTGTTTAATTTACTTTAAATTTTGTATCAAACATTAATTTAATGAAATTTATCCAATTCACTTCCTTTTTGGGTTGCCACTTGGGTCAACAAACAGTATATAGTAAAATTCAAGTTATCTTCACAAAAGAACAAAGACATTCTAGATTATGTTCACAATGATGTTTATAGGCCTACAAGGGTACAAGCTAGGAATAGAGCTTAATATTTATTTGCTTCATTAGTGGTTACTTTATAAAGCTCCAAGTTTACTTCATGAAGTAAAATTTGGAAGTGTTTTCCAAATTCAAGCAATGAAAGGCAAAGTTTGAAAAATAAACAAGAAAGATAGTGAAGTGTCTCAAGCTAGATTGTAGATTGAAGTACAAGTCTGATGAGTCTATGAACTTTTGTAGGTCTGAGGGAATCGTGTAGTAACCCGGATAATTATAGGAATTAAATAATTAAAAAAGAGAGAGAGAGAAGAAAAATTTTTCAAGGGGGTTCAGCAGGACCTCGCCGACAAACGCAAAGCGTTCGTCAATGAACAGTCTTCTTGGGATCGTCGACGTGGGCATGTGTCTCGTCGACGAGAGGTTACCGAGAGGCTGTTTCCAGGGCTTGAATTTTGTCGACGAGGTATAAGTGCTCGTCGACGAAACTCCTTCTATACTCGTCAATGAGGTGACGTGGCTGATCGACAAGGCCACGTGGACAGCACTCTTTATATAGCCCCAAAACCAATTTTAGTGGAAAAAATTTCATTTTTATCAGTTTTGAAATTAGAATAGTGTTCCTAAGAGGGGGGTGAATTGGATTAATTAACAAATTTAATTTCTTTTTCAACTTCTTATTTGTTTTAATGCAACAACAAGAATGGAAGTAAATCAATCAACTTATGATTACAACCAAATCACACCATAAAATGCTAAAAATTTAAAAACACAATCCAATCAACCAAAAAATGAAAATCAATCAATCTTTCAAGAATTTTATGCTTTTTGGTAGCAGCCCTGTATTTATTTGCAAACCCTACTTTGGATGGAATTTTATTGTGTTTCTATTGATTAAGATTTTCAAAAATTAACTAATGTACTCTCTTGTGGATTTCCACAAACGGTTAATTGAAACGTACTTTCTAAAATCAAGAGTCTTCTTTGAATTTTGATTTTAAGCTCTGCAACCTGCACTCAGCATACACAATAATATATAGTGCAGAAAATAAAAAGAGTAGGGATGAGAAAAACACCAAGATTTACGAAAGGTTCGGCTTATCCCCAACCTACGTCCTCGCCTTCGATCAATTCCACCAAAGGATTCCACTAAGAATGCTCATTTCCGAGCGGAGCAAGACTTTTACAATATTTCTTCTTTTTCAGGAAGAGAAACCTCGCCAAGCGATCAACCCCCACTTGGTACAGCGATCCAAATCTGCTTTGAACCGTCAATAATACAACGAGAAGGCTACTAGAATCTGAGTACAATGAAACTCTCAAAACAGAGTAGAGTTGTACAAGTTAGAGCACAGAATATACTTTAATCAAATTATAATAATAAAGAAAGTATGAAACTCAAGTATAGTGATCACCAAAGGTTCATTAAGTGATTGAGAAAACTCAGTGTAAGAACCGTAGTTTGATGATTCATCAACGATTTCAAAAGTTATCTCCCAGATGGAGTGTGAGCAATAGAGAGCTTTGAGAGAGATTGTAAACTTAAATGCAAGAGTGTTGTGTGATTACTTGATAATTAAATTCTTGGGTTTAAAGGAGTATTTATAAGCATTTTAGGAGTAGTTTCCTTGTTCCCCAAGTGACTTGGAGTGTCCTCCAAGTTTTGATAACGTTCATATTTCAAAAACTAATTTTTATAAAGTTTCCGTTAAGTTCAAAAAATTGAAATCCCGTGGAGTCAGTTGACTGGACAGGCGACTGGGTAGTATATATTTCCACAGGGTCAGTCGGCTGGATAGTCGGCTGACACCCTTCTGTCTTCCAGAAATTAATCTTGAATAATTATCAGTAGGCTGGCTCGACATAGTTCAAATTGGGTCAGTCGGCTGGGCACTGTCAGTCAGTTGAGTGATTTCAGTTCATTGTGTCAGTTGGATGGGCAGTTAACTTAGATATTGATTTTCTATTAGTCGGCTGATTAAACCTAGTGTTTTTCTGGTCAGTCGGCTGACCAGTCCTCTTTCTGGTTTTTTTTTTTTTTCAATTTTCAAATTTAGTTTTTCTCTCTTGCTTTGATCTTTCATAAAATATTTTCCAGGGTTTTAAAATAGGTCTCTAAGTCCATGTATCTCCTAAAGAGTTTCATATTTCTAAATTAGATTTGATTTGAAGTACTTACAAACAACTTTACTGAATATGACTTTTAAGTACTAAGTCTTCAAGTCTCTTGATGTTCATCTTGACTTCGAGTCCCTCTAGGTCTTTAAGCTTTTTCATTTATCTTTTAATGCTTAAATACTCGGTGAAGCTTTCACTTGATTTGGCTTTGATTTCCAGCTTGCTTCCATGACAAACATGAGAGTAAAGTTATGTAATCCTAAAATGAAGTCACTCAACAACACATGTTAAAATATCTTCATTTGTTATCATCAAAACAAGATTGAAAAGCCTAGTTAGGCCAACAAGTTTCTCTCTCTCTCTCTCTCTCTCTCTCTCTCTCTCTCTACATAGTTTCTCTCACTTCTCTCTAGATTTTCGGCTCTGATTCTCCCTGGTTCGACGATCAGAAGTTACCGCGGTGATCCTAGGGAGATTCTCTATAACATAGCCGGAGCAAAATGTTGATTTGAGAAGTTTGAGAACCATCCCAAAACCAGGGTAAGTAGATTATTTGGGTATTTTCAGTATTACCAGGTTTATTTGAGCCTAGATTTTGTATTATATGAGAATATACAAGAGTTTTGTGAAGTAAAATCAGGCTATTATATTTTCAAGGATAGAGTATTTTGGGACACTGCAGGCATGGGTTGAGGACCCTAGTGGGTGATATTTCTGGAACTTAGGTAAAATGATAAATGGTTTATAGTCTAGAAATTGTGCATATGTGGCTTTGGGGAGAATATGTATGTGATAATTATCTAGGTGAATTCATTTGTTTCATTGGAAAATTATATGTGTGTAATCTTAGGATGTTGAAATTATGAACGCCGCATGCATGAGATTGTAAATTGCATTTAGTGCTCAGATAGTCAGGTAAGGGAAATATACTATACTAGCAAATTCAAGATTTTTTATCAGTATCAATTATAATATTTGAATATGGGTACTGGGTGTAATTTGAATATGTTAGAATATAGATTTATACAGATTTTAATACATGAGCTTTTATTTAGTTGTGTGGCATGAGTTAGTATTGAATTAGTACAATATTTATATAGTTTTTAGATATCATGATTTACAGTGTCTTAGCAGAAAATATTGTTATACAAAATTTATACGAATTTCAGAATATCATGATGTACGACATTTATACATGCATAAATATCTATAGATAGAAAGATATTTTCAAATTTTACATAATCATAATTTATGGAATATATTCAGAAAAATATACAAAACAACATTTTCAGTATACCATGATTTGTAGATTTCAAAACCATAACATTTCAGATATTCAGTATTTAAATCTTTAGATATTCAGTATTCAGATATACAGATATTCAGATTGTACAGCACATTCAGATCAGTTATTTCATGTTATGGTTATTTCAGTTATATTAGAATCATGGTAAAACAATAATATAGAAATATCAGTTACATATATATATATATATATAGTATCAGACTCTGATGGAGCAGATCAGTTCAGAGCATGGTATCGTAGTTATTTTCAATTCAGAGTGCAACCACATAACTTAGATAATATGTGGATTTTCAGTAGTCAATCGTACCTATGTTGTGGACAGGCTCCCCGTCAGTTAGGGTTGAGGAGGTTGATCTGACTTTCGGAGTTCAGTTGACTTATCCTAGTTGACCACGCAGTGATAGGTCCCGCTTCCAGGCCGCACAACCCTGTCATGAGGGGTTAAATCATGACCTTCAGTTATCCATCCAGGGAGGTTTTTTTCAATTATTATTACGTATCTGCACTTTACAAAAATAGCAGTCATACCTATAGATACTAAAATTATTTTGAATAAAGCATTTAGATACAGTTTATGTTAAGCAATATAAGTGTGAGTTATATTGTGTGTCGTTTATATGTGTTCTATTAGTTTTAGTTATTTATAGTACTTTTAAATCAAGTATTACAGTTATGCGAACTCATTTGCCACACACTGGTATTAGCATATTTCACCTTACTGAGAGTTGTCTCATCTAGTAATTTACCACTTTTCAAGTGATCTACGTAGGTGTGTAGATCAAGCACCGAGATAGAGGGGACTTTGTATTGCCCTGTTTGGAGGGTAAGTATTTTTGGAAGTCACTTATTAAGTAGTCCCTAGGTCTAGGTGAGGGCATTTTGGGAATGGTTAAGTATGTATATTTTGGAGAGATACTGACTCTCTGGTATTGTATATGTAATGATCCGAAGAATAATGGTATTTAAATAATAAAGAGGAAGGAAAATGGAAATAGTAACAGAAAGAGGCAGCCGACTTTGTCAACGAACGCTTTGCGTTCGTCAATGACGTTGCACTTTGGATGTAATAATCCCAAGAAATTTTCCAAACCTCGTCAACGAACACAAGGGATTCGTCGACGAGGGTTCTTCAGGATCTCGTCGACGAGGTCCCGTCTCATCGACAAAAACATATCGAGAGAGGATTTTTGGGAAATCTAAAACTCGTCGACGAGGGTGCAAGTTCATCAATACATGACTCATCGACAAGGTGACGTGTCTCGTCGACGAATCTAGCTCTATAAATAGCTGAAAGTTGGATTTTTACGAAGAAAATTCACAGAATTCACTCCCTCTCTCTCTTTTACGGCTCCACCTCCATCTCTCTTCGATTTTGGCCCCGTCGTTCACCGGATCGACGATCTGAGGCCACCACGACGCTCCTGGGGAAGTTCTCTCCAAGTCTGCTGGAGCGGATCGTCGGTGGGACGAAGTTGGATTTCATCCCAAATTCAGGGTAAGGCCTTTTAAGCAATATTTGACTTTCCAGCTGTTGTAGAAAATGTACTAGACGTAGAAATAATGATGTTTTGTTCTGGGATATATGGTTTTCAGGGTGTTGAGTGGAGAACCCAACGGGTGTAAGACCCGTTACTGTGAGGGGTTTTTAACAGGAATTAGGTAAGGGAAATATACTATGCTAGGCTATACGAGTATGATTTCAGCATAAAATTATATATATATTCTACCAGATTATTATTCACAGTAGGCATTTATGCAGTTTTTTTATTATGTTTAATATGTTTAAAATTACTGTATGGCTTGAGAATATTGATATAGTACATAAACATGTTTTACAGTATTTTCCAGAGTTATGTTTTACTGAATATACAAACAGTGGATATGTTTTATAGTAATTACAAAATACCATGATTATACAGTTGATACAGATACAGTTTACAATACCATGACATACAGTTTTACAGTTCATTTCAGAAATACAATTGATATAGATACAGTTTATCGCAGTGTCATGGTTTATACAGTTATTACAAAATCATGGTAAAACAGATAGTTGTATATAGAGATGTATTATATAGTATCATACCCTGATGAACATTACAGATACAGTTTACAGAGCACGGTACCGTTTTTACATACAGTATAGAGTGCAACCACCTATTCAAATAATACATGGTATGAAAGTTGATCATATAGAGCCCACGAGTGGACAGGCTCCCCATTAGATATGGGTTGAGGAGGGCTGATCAGACTGATGGAGTATAGTGGTTTATCCTAATCAGCCAGCCAGGGTAGATCCCGCCTTCGGGCCGCACAACCCTGACATGAGGGGTTAAATTATGACTTACAGTTATCCACAAGGAAGTTTTCAGCTATTAGATGTATATACAGCTTTACACTAACGGTGGGGGTACTTGTGTATAGTAGAAGTATTATGAATGGAAAACTTATAAAAACATATATGTTAAGCAACATAGGTAAAGGTGGTGGTTGTATATGTTATTTGTACGTATATTCTCATATTCAGTTATACATGATTATTTAGAAACAGATCTTTAAAGTATTGAAACTCATTTTCCACACACTAGCAATAGCATATTTCGTCTTACTAAGCGTTGGCTCATCCCATTACTTTAACATTTTTTTTAGGTGATCCAGGTAGGCGAGCAAACCAGGCTCGCAAATAGAGGGGCTTCAGTACTACCCTGTTAGTAGAGTGAGTATTTTTGGGAGTATTTATGTATAATCCTTGCCCAGTTGAAGGTATTTTAGGAAACAATCATATATGTATATTTTGGGAACATTTTAGCACTCTGGTATTTTATATATTTATATATGGTTGTGTTTATATGAATTCTGCTTCTCGCTGCTTAGGTTAAGGGTTTGGTCTAATCCAGTTTGGTATCAGAGCATTATGAATTTTACAGCGTTATAAAAAAAATATTTAGAACTGGATAATAAATAAGGAGGTCGTTACAGTATATATTTGATGTGGATATTTGCTTTCTACTTTTCACTGCATAGGTAGTTTATGGTTATATAGGTTCCACGGTCCTTACCTGGTCCGTGATGATGTTATGGTTTATACTAGAAGGTATCAAAACGGTGAAATTTTACAGTTTATATATGTGGAAAAAAAAATTTGCATAAAAATCAGGTCGTCACAAATTGTCAAAAAATTTATAGTTTGTTGGTCTCCACAACAAAATGGGGTGGCTAAAAAGATAAATAGGACACTACTTGAGAAAGCTAGGATTATAAAACCGCATGGAGAATTGCTCAAGAATTTCTAGGCAAATGTAGCCAACATAACTTATTATATTATTAACAAGTCACCTTTTGCAAAGCTCGATGGTAAAGTGGTCAAGGAATTTTGGATAGGTCAAAAGGTTGACTACTCGACATTGAGGGTCTTCGGTTGTCCAACACATGCTCACATTCCTAGTGAGCTTTGATCCAAACTAGACCCTAAATCTAATAGGTTCATTTTCATTGGCTATGGAAAGCAGGTTAAAGGGTTTAAGTTGTGGGATATAAAGGATAAGAAGGTATTTATATGTAAAGATATGGTGTTCGATGAGATATCAATGCTAAGGTATAAAGAAGATGAACAAGACAATAAAATTGGCAATAAGGAGTTAGAGGTGCAGGTGGATTTGGTAAAGTTCAAGATCAACAACCAAAGGTACCCTCTGTAGTAACTTGGATAATTATGGGAATTAAATAATAAAGAAAAGAGAGGGAAAATTTTTTTTAAAGGGGGACGCAGCATGGCCTCGTCGACGAACAGTCTTCATGGGCTCGTGGACGTGGACACATGTCTTGTTGACGAGAGTTTACTAAGGGGTTGTTTTCAGGGCCTGAAACTTGTTGACGAGGGTTAGATGCTCGTCAACGAACGACCTTCTTCAGCTTGTCGACAAGGTAACATGGCTCATCGACGAGGCCACGTGGCAAAAGGTCTATAAATAGCAGAAAATGACAATTCAACGAGGAAATTTGTTTTCTCTCAGCTCTCTCTCTCTCTCTCTCTCTCTCTCTCTCTCTCTCACTCTCTCTTTCTCTCTCTCCTGCTAGGCCCTCCCTCCTTCTCTCTACGTTTATGCCTCCATTTCTCCCCATTTTGATGATCAAAAGTCGCCACGTCGATCCTGGGAAGATTGTCTACAAGTTTGCTGGAATATATTGTTGGTTTGAGCAATTTGGGCATCATCCCAAGATCAAGGTAAGTAGATTATTTAGGCATTTTTAGTATTAGCAGACTTATTTGAGTCCAGATTGTGTATTATATGAGAATCTAGTGAAGATTTGTAGAATAAAATTAAGGTATTATATTTTCAGAGATAGGGTGTTTTGGGACCCTGCAGGCATGGTTTGAGGACCTCAGTGGATATTTTTCCAAGAGTTTAGGTAAGTTATAGTTTGAAAAATTACGAGTATGAAGGTTCGGGAAATTTTGTTGATTTATTGAAAATAAGATTATATGCATTATTTCGGGATTTTGGGGATAGAACGTCATGAGCGTGAGAATAGAGTTGGAGGCGAGCCTTCCAGCCAGTCAAGTATGGAAAATATGCTATGCTAGGAATGTTAGAATATTTATTAATAAATTATATGCTGCCCAGATTATTATTCAAATCAAAAATTATTTGTATATCAGAAAATATAATATCAGCATATGAGATATTTATTTATGTAGTCGTGTGGCATGAAACAGTATTAGATTAGTCTATGAAATATACAGTTTCCAAATTATTATGTTTATAGTACCTAAATAGAGATATGTGTTACGAGACTTTAACAGATCAGTACATGAATAATATAGTTTTCAGATTGATATGATTTATATTATTATGCAGAGATATTTTTATCAGATTTTACAAGAGTATGAATTTCAGTGGTTATACAGATAGTTATTTTTCAGCATATGTAGATTACCATGATTTTCCAAAATCATAAAACCATAACACTATGTTAATATAGTTTATACAACTCAGATGATACAACATTTTCAGACCAGTTTCCGGTGTTATGGTTATTTTCCATAATACCATGGTATTACAGTTTACACAATACAAATATTACATTATAATCAGGATTAGCTTTCAATGTTATGGTTATTTTGGAATCATGATGAAGCAGCAAGATAATTATGTATATCAGTACTATGTAGTATCAGACCCTAATAAATCAGTTCAGTAAATATTCAGTTGTCAAAGCACGCTATCGTTGCTATTACAAGATCAGAGTGCAACCACACATCTTAGATAGTGTGTGGGAGGTTTCTGTCAATCGTGCCTGGAGGGATTGCAAACTCCCCAGAAGACTGAGTTGAGGTGGCCGTTTTAACGAGGTAGTTACTAGATCCGTGCCTAGGAGAGGTTGCAATTTGGTTGGACTGAGGATTGGTAGAGTTACAGTTGACTTACCTGGTAGGCCAACCATGATTAAGTCTCGCCTATGGGCCGCACAACCCTGTCATGAGGGGTTAAATCATGACGTATAGTTTTCCAGGGTAAACATCTCAGTTATGTATATGTACACAGATTTACAAAGTATCTACAGATATAGTATGTTACTAGAAGTATAAAAAGTAGAAAACTCAGATAATACAGTTGTACTTTAAACTATGATAGATGCAAGTTATATTGTATATCGTTTTATCAGTGTACACAGTTTCAGATATTGTCAGTATAGTAATAATGAAACTCAGTTGCCACACACTAGTAATAGCATATTTCCTTTTACTGAGTGTTGTATTATCCTAGTGATTTAATATTTTCCAGGTGATCCAGTTAGGCGAGCGGATCAGGCTCGTAGATCGAAGAGGCGAGTACATTGCCCTATTTTCTAGGTAAGTGTATACAGGAGATAACATTTTTGAGTAGATGATACTGAAGCAATGTGTATATATATGTGCATGGTTGGGAAGATTACTAAAATTCTTGTATTGTTTATATGGATGGATAGTTTTATGTTTTTTCACCGCATAGGTATATAATATAAATAGGTTTCCTCAGTGTTCACTTGGGCCTAAGATGTTAAATCAAATATTATCAGGAGTATCAGAGTTTATTATTTTGTAGTATATTTTATGAAAAAAAAATGATATGAAATTTCAAGTCGTTACAGTCTGGTATCAGATCCTATGTTGCTAGGTTGTGTAGACTCTAGAGTATAGCGGAAAACAATACCAGAATATAGGAATGGAATTTTAAGGAGAGTGGAACAGGATATCAGTGAGTTGATGTTAGGAATTAGGATGAGAATTTAGGGTGCTATTATGCGGTCTGGAGGTAGAAATTCGGGGTGGTTTCTATGATTTTCTTGGGGTGACGATTTTAGGAAAATCATAGTAAACTATTGTCGATTTTTATTTTCATATGGTAGGACTAGACCTTAAATTAGTGATAGGAAGTGTGGGGTATTTTAGATAGAATAGCATTATAAGGTTTGAATTCTTAAGATAATTTGATGTTATTGCAGGATGGATCCCAGAGGTAGTAGCGCCCATGCTAGTGGCGACGATGGAATAGGGCCTTTTGGTGCAAGAGGTGGGGACTCAAATGCTATTTTACGCAGCGTAACTCAGAAGGTCATGGCTGAGATTGCCCAGAGCTCCAGGGAGCAAGGAGGTTCATCTACAGTTCAGGCATACACGATAGAGAAGTTCACAAAGATGAATCCTCTAATGTTTTTAGGAGGACATTATCTTGTAGCTTCTAAGAACTAGATGCAGGAGATTGAAAAAAATACTTACGGTGCTCTAGTGCACCGATGAGCAGCGGGTTCTTTACGCCTTGTACAAGCTAATAGGCGAGGCTGAGAGATCGTGAGTAGCTACGAAGTTGTTGGAGGAACAGAGGCCTATGCCCATGGATATGATCTGGAGCAAATTTAAGGAGATATTTTTCGATAGATATTTTCCCACAACAGTCAGAGAGGTTAAAGTATAGGAATTTCTGAGGCTGTCCTAGGGATCGATGACGGTCCAGCAGTACGCGGTGAGATTCATTAAGTTGTCATGTTTCTGCCCTTATATCATTCCAAATGAGGCTAAGAAGGCTAGGATGTTCAGAAGAATTTGAGGTGAGATATATACAAATAGGTGGCAATATTAAAGATACAGGATTTTTCTAAGCTGGCTGACAAAGCCACAGTAGCGGAGGAGAGTGCGTGGAGAGATGTAGGAGGATCGAGCCAAAGGAAGAGGTCAACGCCTCCGAATTTTCAAATGGGGTCTAGTCGGGGTCCATGGAGAGGAGGTAGTACTGATGGGGGTCAAAAGAAGACGACAGCACACAGTGGATATTAGGAAGGGCAGATTTATCCTACCTGCCCCAGGTGTGGACGGAGACATTCGGGCGAGTGCCGGTTGGGTGAGAATGTCTATTACCGATGTGGAAGACCTACTCATATGGCTCGATCATGTCGGGGACCACCGATCTATGCACCAGCTCCTAGATCGGGTGTGGGTGGACGATAGTAGGTGCCTCGTGGAGGCCAGTAGAGGAACACTACACTGGCGAGAGTCTATGCATTAATGCTGGGAGATGCTGAGATTGCTAGAGACGTTGTCACAAGTATACTTATTATTTTTCCATATAAAGTTGTTGTTTTTTTTGACACATGATTCTTTTGTATCGTCGGGGTATGTTAAAGTGGCTAGGATAGAAGCACAATTGTTAGATGTTGATATCCACGCCAACTGGATCTATTGTGAGGTGTAGAAGGGTACTTAGAAATTTTCCAGTGGCTATTAAGGAGAAAGTGCTACCAACTGATCTTGTGATACTAGATATGCAGGGATTTGATGTAATATTGAGTATGGATTGGTTGAAAGCTAATCACGCCAGCATAGACTACTATCAGAAAGAAGTGATCTTCAGACCTCCAGGTGAGCAAGAATATAGATTCGTGGGTTCATATATGCGTGACTCACCATAATTTGTTTCAGCTATTCAGGTGAAGAGATTGATTCAGGGTGGATGCTAGGGATATGTAGCTTACATAAAAAAGTTGCCAAAGGAAGAACTGAAGTAGGCCAACATTTCAGTAGTTAGAGAATTTCCAGATGTCTTCCCATAAGAGTTACTAGCTTACCACCAGACCGAGAGATTGAATTTACAATGCATCTACTACAAGGGTCGGCACCAGTGTCTAAAGCACCATATCGTATGGCTTCAATCGAATTGAAAGAATTGAAACATCAGTTGCAAGAATTGTTGGATAAAGGGTTTATCAAACCTAGCGTGTCGTCTTGGGGAGCACCAGTCTTGTTTGTGAAAAAGAAATATGGGACTATGAGGATGTGTATAGATTATAGGGAGATAAACAAATTGATAGTCAAGAATTAATATCCTCTTCCTAGGATGGATGACTTATTTAATCAGCTCCAGGGAACTCGGGTCTACTCTAAAATTAACCTTAGGTTAGGTTATCACCAGGTGAAAGTCAAGGCAGAGGACATATCAAAGATAGCATTGCAAACCAGATACAAGCACTACGAGTTTTTAGGAATGTCATTCGAGTTGACGAATGCACCAATAGTATTTATGGATCTTATGAATCGGATATTCAACCAATATTTGGACCAGTTTTTTGTGGTTTTTATAGATGATATACTAGTCTACTCGAGGAATTTTGAGGAGCACAAGCATAATTTGAGGTTGGTATTGCAGGTATTAAAGGAAAAGAAGCTTTACGCGAAGTTGAAGAAATGTGAATTTTAGTTGAGGCAGGTTACTTTCCTCGGGCATGTGATCTCCGAGGATGGTATATCAGTTGACCTGAGTAAGATTGAGGTAGTGGTGAGTTGGGTAAGGCCAGGAAATGTTCAAGAGATCAGAAGCTTCCTAGGTCTAGCAGAGTACTACCTGCGTTTTGTGGATGGCTTCTCCAGATTATCAAGTCCACTGACACAAGTCATGAGAAAGAATGTGAAATTTGATTGGATCGATGAACGTGAACAAAGCTTTTAGGAGTTAAAGCAACGGTTGATCTCTACACCGGTACTATCTATTCTGTCAGGGGAGGATGGATTTGTGATATACAGTGATGCATCTTTGAAGGTACTCATGTGTGTTAATGCAGCATGAGAGAGTCATTGCTTATGCATCTAGACAACTTAAAGAATATGAAAATAATTACCCTGTGTACAACCTAGAGTTAGCCGCAATGGTGTATGCACTGAAGATTTGGAGGCATTACCGTTATGGTGGGAAATGCAAGATTTTCACTGATCATAAAATCTTAAAGTGTTTCTTCACGTAGAAAGATTTGAATATGTGGTGGAGAAGATGGTTGGAGCTAATCAAAGACAATGATTGTACTATCAGCTACTACTCAGGGAAAGCAAATGTGTTGGCTAATGCACTAAGCAGGAAAACAGCAGGAGTAGCGGTGTCAGTAATGGAGATTCAAAACCCTATCTAGGTGGATTTGGAGAGGTTAGGCATGGAGGTGATATAAGGTGATCACCAGACATTTATTGCCAACTTGGTGTTACAGCCTACATTGCAAGAAAGGATTAAAGCCACCCAGAGAACTGATCTAGAACTAGTAGAGTTGATAGAGAAAGTGCAAGACGGGCAGGAAGAGGAGTTCAGTATATCAGATGACGGAGCTCTGCAGTTTCATACTAAATTATGTGTTCCTGCAGATGCCCAGATTAGGAGAGTTATCTTGGAGGAGACACATAGATCCCTATATACCGTGCATCGATGTAGTACTAAAATGTATCGGAATCTACGAAAATCCTTTTAGTGGAGCGACATGAAGAAGGAGATTGCTGAATTCATAAAGCAGTGCTTGACGTCCCAGTAGGTAAAGGCTGAGCACTAGAAACTCGCGGGGCAGTTGCAGCCACTCTACATCCTTGAGTGGAAATGTGATCACGTCTCTATGGATTTTGTAATAAGGCTACTGCCAGCGCAGTAGGGACAAAATGCTATTTGTATGGTTGTAGATCGATTAACAAAGATCACTCACTTCATCCCTATCAAAGTCAACTATCCTATGGATAGACTGACAGAGTTATACATTCAGGAGATAGTGCACTCACATGGTGTGTCAGTGTCTATAGTCTCAAACAGAGACCCCCGATTTACTTCACAATTTTGGAGGAGTTTTCAGGAGGCTATGAGGTCACAATTAGCATTCAACACCACTTTTCATCCTCATACAAATGAACATATAGTGAAGACAATACAAATACTTGAGGATATGCTACGTGCATGTGTGCTGGATTTTAGGGGTGGTTGGACCCAGTATTTGCCCTGTTCGAGTTTGCGTACAATAATAGCTATCAGGCCAACATTGGGATGGAACCATACAAGACTTTATATGGTAGGAGGTGCCATTCTCCATTATACTGGGATGAAATGGGAGAAAGCCGAGTATTGGGATCAGAGTTGGTGCAGAAAGTGTACGATAAGGTCCGGCTTATTAAAGACAGAATTAGTGTAGCTCAAAGTCGGCAGAAAAGTTATGCTGATACTCGCCCCCGAGAGTTAGAATTTGACGTGAGAGATCGAGTATTTTTGAAGGTAGCTCCATTGAGAGGAGTTATGAGATTTGGAAAGAAAGGTAAGCTGAGCCCTAGGTACATCGGTCCATTTGAGATACTTGAAAGAGTGGGGTCAGTTGCCTACAAGGTAACTTTACCACCAGCTTTATCTAGAATACACGGCGTATTTCATGTTTTCATGTTGAGAAAATATGTCCCAGACCGATCCCACATGATCAGTTATGCAGAAATAGAGAGCTTAGGGATTCAATGACATATGAGGAAGCACCGGTGCATATTTTAGACAAGAAGGAACAGGAATTGCGCACTAAGAAGTTAGTGAAAGTTTTGTGGAGAAATCATGCCATAAAAGAAGTTTTGTAGTGATCCAAAAATAAAAATAAAAATAAAAATAAATAATAATTAAATAATTAAATTTAAATTAATTAAATAATTATTATTATTTAAATTATATAATATAGTATACTAATATAATATATTATATTATATTATAAGATTATATATATATGGTTTAATAACTTTGAAGCTTCAGGAAGAAGAATGTTTTTTTTTTCTTCAGAGAAGGAGAACTGCGCCCCCGCGTCTCTCCTCCGTTTCTGTTTCTCTCTCCCCTCATTTCTCGACGAATATTTGGCCGATCGGGAAATGAAAGGTACCGTTGGGTTCCTAACTCCGCCACCGACATTTCTACTGAAGCGGATTTATCGTGGGAGCGGCGTAGGCACCATTCTTGGGGTAAGGCAACTTTTCCTTAATTTCTCAATTTCTTTTTAAATCTGTCGTTAAATCGACAATCAGGTACCATTACGTGGTCCTAGTCGCAATTGTCGTCATATTGGCTGGAGTAAATTTCCAATTTGGGTTTCCCAAGCCCCACTCCAAAGCGAGAGTGGGATTTGGGGAAATAAGTAAATTGGCAATATTTGAGGGTATAATTAATTATTTGGAATTTAAGGGTCTCGAAAATATTAAAATGGAATTTTATTTAAGGTTAATTTAATGGAATTATGATTTTTATTTCAGGGTCCGGGTGAGCGCCGCAGGCATCTTTTCGGGATCCCTGTTGGCGTAGTTCAAAAAATCAGATAAGGGGAAAAATATATATATTAAACCAAAATTTTTATGAATTTAATGAAAAATAAATTGTGTTATATATACGTGTATATGTTTCTGTATGGGTTTAAAATGTCAACCATTTAAATTATATTTTACTGAGTTTAGGGTTGTTTATTAGATGTGTATATGCGAAAATAAACTAATGAAAGTGGAAAATATTTTCAGAATAATTATATAAGAAATGAAAATTATATTTTCAGTATTTAAATGCTAAATGTGGGTTGGCTTATCTTAGAAGGAATATGTATGAATTTTATTGCTAAATTGTGTGGCATGAGTAAATGTAAGTTCTGTGCGAATATATGTTAAATGTATAAGATGCAGACTAAGTAAGTAAAGCATTAAGAATGAAATATGATATGAAATATGTTGCATGTGAGTATTAATGCAACCATGTAAAACAGCTAAAAGATGTGAGGTAAAACAACTGAAAGATGTTAGGTACAATAGCTGAAAAATGTTGCGTAAAACAGTTAAAAAATGTTGGGTAAAACAACTGAAAGATGTTCGGTAAAACAGCTGAAAAATGTTGGGTATGTAATGAAATGAAATGAAAATGGAAATGAATGAAACGAAAATGAAGTGTGAAATGTGAACAATGTAAAATGGGAAAGAGTCACTTAAAGTGAAATGAAATGAAATGTTAAAGTTATGAACATGAACATATGTGAATGGTTGAACAATGACAGAAAGAACAATGTATTATGATACTAGAAGTATCTATGCTCGTAGAACATGTTACGATTGGGCGGGGCGTACTCTTCGCCTGAGGACTTATTAAGAAAGGCGAGTGCACTAGTAGTATCAGATGTAGCAGTAGGGTGCATAACGCACTAGGGCAGAGGGAACCTACTTGTATGGGCAGGTAGATTTCCCTATCCTTGGGGTCTTCATTGGTAAACCATTGTTTGAACTGTGTGAGTACGAGATCAATCTAACACTAGAGGGCTTACTAAGTAAGGTGAGTGCCCTGATATGCTTCAATAGTGACCTTCAAGTTGCCAAATGTATCAGAGTAGAGGGGTGTTACTTGTATGGGCGGGTAATCACCCCTATCCTTGGGTAATCTAGTAGGTTAAATTTTTTGCATGTGATTGATTAGGTTCAGAGAATGATTTCAGAAATTATGTTAATAATTTTCAAATGTTAAATATTATGTTGTTATATAAACTCATGTTAGCCACACGCTGTTTTAATATATTGTTTCTTCTTTTACTGAGATGTGTCTCACCCGAATATGAATTTATCTTTTTCAGGATTTCCTTGAGATCGATCTTAGAGAGCTCGAGGTTTTATAGGAATTTTGGGAAATAGAAAGAGAAAAGAGTATATTTTTTTGTTAATTTTGAGATGTATAAATTTATGTTTTATGTTCTATGTTTTAAGTTTTTTGAGATATGGATGGTTGAGAATATTAGTATTTGGGGATTATGTTTTGGAGACATGTATATATGTGATTACATATGGTGAATAGTTAATTTGGATTATGGATAGGAATAGTAAACTCTGGTATTATATTTGTGGAGATTATATTTATGTTTTCCGCTGCTAACATGATATTAGTATGTGCATTATCAAGTAAATAGATGGATTAGTAGCACTCCAGGCCCACATAGGGGGTCGGGGCATTACAAGCTTCGTGGGAGCTTAAGGAGGAGATCAGACGGAAATTCCCACACCTGTTTAGTGGGATACAGTAATGGTTAGTGTTGTTTAGGTAACAATAATTCTATTTTATTCAGTACGAAGTGATGAATGTATAGTAGTATTTTAGATTATAGGGTAGGTAGTGTTTTGGTTTTGGGAGAAATTTTCTTTTATAAGTGTATTTGTAATCTCACAGAACCCTGAATGTAACCACGGTATTCCTCTGCCATAAGTGAGGGTAAGTAATAAAACAAGTAGCCTATTTTCCTCAATGGATGGTGTTGTTCAATACAAGTAGCAAATTTCAAGGACTAAATTTTATAAGGAGAGGATAATGTAGTAACCCGGATAATTATAGGAATTAAATAATAAAGAAAAGAGAGGGAACAAATCTTTAAAGGGGAACGCAGCAGGGCCTCGTCGACGAACAATCTTCTTAGGCTTGTTGACGTGGATGCATGTCTTGTTGACGAGAGTTTATCGAGGGGCTGTTTTCGGGGCCTGAAACTCATCGACGAGGCTTAGGTGCTCGTCGATGAACTACCTTCTTGAACTTGTCAACAAGGTAACGTGGCTTGTCGATGAGGCCACGTGGCAAAAGGTCTATAAATAGCAGAAAATGAAGGTTCAATGAGGAAATTTGTTTTCTCTCAGCTCTCTCTCTCTCTCCTGCTCGGCCCTCCCTCCTTCTCTCTACATTTCTGGCTCCATTTCTCCCTGTTTCGACGATCAAAAGCAGCCACGTCGATCTTGGGGAGATTCTCTACAAGTCTGCTCGAATATATTATTGGTTTAAGCAATTTGGGCACCATCCCAAAATCAGGGTAAGTAGATTATTTAGGCATTTTCAGTATTAGCAGACGTATTTGAGTCCAGATTGTGTATTATATGAGAATCTACTGGAGATTTGTGGAATAAAACTAGGGTATTATATTTTCAGGGATAGGGTATTTTGTGACCCTGCAAGCATGGTTTGAGGACCCCAGTGGATATTTTTCCAAGAGTTCAGGTAAGTTATAGTTTGGAAAATTACGAGTATGAAGGTTCGGGAAATTTAGTTGATTTATTGAAAATAGGATTATATGCATTATTTCAAGATTTTGGGGATAGTATGTCGTGAGCGTGAGAATAGAGTTGGAGGCGAGCCTCCCAGCCAGTTAGGTAAGAGAAATATGCTATGTTAGGAATGTTAGAATATTTATTAATAAATTATATGTTTCCCAGATTATTATTTAGTTCATAAATTATTTGTATATCAGAAAATACAATATCAGCATATGAGATATTTATTTATGTAGTCGTGTGGCATGTGACAGTATTAAATTAGTATATGAAATATATAGTTTCCAGATTATTATGTTTATAGTACCTAAATAGAGATTTGTGTTACGAAACTTTAACATATCAGTAAAGGAATAATATAGTTTTAGATTGATATGATTTATATTATTATGCAGAGATATGTTTTATCAGATTTTACAAGAGTAGAATTTTAGTAGTTATACAAAAAGTTATTTTTCAGCATATGTAGATTACCATGATTTTCCAAAATCCTACAACCATAACACTATGTTAATATAGTTTATACAACTCAGATGATACAACATTTTCAGACCAGTTTTCAATGTTATGGTTATTTTCCATAACACTATGGTATTACAGTTTACACAGTACAAATATTACAGTATAATCAGGATTAGCTTTCAGTGTTATAGTTATTTTGGAATCATGATGAAACAATAAGATAATTATGTATATCAGTACTATATAGTATCAGACCTTGATGAATCAGTTCAGTAAATATTCAGTTGTCAGAGACGGTACCATTGCTATTACAAGATTAGAGTGCAACCACACATCTTAGATAGTGTGTGAGAGGTTTCTGTCAACTGTGCTTGGAGGGATTGGAGACTCCCCAGAAGACTTGGTTGAGGTGGCTGGTTTGATGAGGTAGTTACCAGTTCTATGCCTAGGAGAGGTTGCAGTTTGGTCGAGCTGAGGATTGGTAGAGTTATAGTTGACTTACCTGGTAGGCCAACCAAGATTAAGTCCCGTCTACGGGCCGCACAACCTTGTTATGAGGGGTTAAATCATAACGTACAGTTTTCCAAGGTAAACATCTTAGTTATGTATATGTACACTGATTTACAGAGTATCTGCAGATATAGTATGTTACTAGAAATATGAAAAGTAAAAAACTCAGATAATACAGTTATACTTCAAACTATGATAGATGCAAGTTATATTATATATCATTTTATCAATTTATACAGTTTTAGATATTGTCAGTATAGTAATCATAAAACTCAGTTGCCACACTCTAGTAATAGCATATTTCCTCTTACTGAGTGTTGTCTCATCCCAGTGATTTAATATTTTTCAGGTGATCCAGTTAGGCGAGCGAATGGAGCTCGCAGATAGAGGAGGCAAGTACACTACCCTATTTGCTGGGTAAGTGTATACAGAAGATAACATTTTTGAGTAGTAACATTTTTGAGTAGATGATGCTGGAGGGATGTGCATATATGTGTGCATGGTTGGGAAGAATACTAAATTCTAGTATTGTTTATATGGATGGATAGTTTTATGTTTTTTCGCTGCATAAGTATGTAATATAAACAGGTTTCCTCAGTGCTCACTTGGGGCTGAGATGTTAAAGCAGATTTTATCTGGAGTATCAGAGTTTATTATTTTGCAGTATATTTTATGAAAAAAAAATGATATGAAATTTTGGGTCATTACACCCTCAGTTGGGTAGTATGATTAGTAGTAATCAAATGACAAGGGTGTAGCTACAAATGGACCTAAATGCATTACCCCTGCATCACAAAGATATAATTTTGATAATATGGTCTCCTTTGTTTTAGTTGGTGATAGTGGAGATCCATATTCCTTTCAGGATGCAGTTTCTAGCTTAGAAATTTAGTGGATGGAAGCTATGGTAGAAAAGGTGGAGTCTTCCTATAAAAATCAAACTTGGGAATTAGTGGAACTTCCTTTGGGAAGGAAAGTAGTAGGATGCAAATGGGTGTTCAGGTTGAAAGATGACATTTTTGAAAGAGATAGTAAAGAGTTCGAAATTATACTAGTGGCAAAAGGATACTATCAAAGGGTAGGGATAGACAATTATCGGGTATTTTCTTCGTTTGTCCAACATACCTCCATTCAAGATTTATTGGCCATAACTTAATTTGCAGCTGGATTTCAAAACAATATTTCTTGCTCACCTGGAGGTCTGAAGATTAAGGAAATAATTATATGGTCTGAAACAATCATCAAGGCAATGGTACAAGTACTTTGATTCATATATGATGAGTATCAAATATACCCACCGAAAGTATAACTGTTGTGTTTACTTTAGAAGTCTATCTAATGGTTCATTTATCTTTATACTATTGTATGTTGGTGATATGTTGATTCTTGCAAAGAATATCCATGACGTAAGTGGTTTAAAATCCTTATTAAGAAAGGAATTTGAGATAAACGGATCTTAGTGTTGCAAATAAGATCCTTGGGATCGAAATGCGAAGAGATAGGAAACATTAGAAGCTTTGTGTCTCTTAAAAGGCTTATACATAAAAGGTATTGAAGAGATTTAGTATAAACAATGCTAAGTCGGTGTCTACCCCATTGGCAAACAATTTCAAACTATCTTCAACACAATATCTACAATCAGAGGAGGATATAAAGGAGATGTCAGGGCACCATATGCAAATTCAATGGGTTGCTTGATGTATGTCATGGTTTGTACTTGTCAAGATCTTGCACGCACAGTTAGTATGGTAAGTAAGTTTATGACAAATATAGGCAATGAACATTATAGTGTCTTGAAGTGGGTTGTTTGGTACTTAGAAGGCACTACAAATTGTGGAATTAAATTTAGTGCAAGATAGGATTCTACTTTAGTACAAGGATTTTTTGATGCATATTATGCAAGAGATTTGAATGACAGAAGGTTCACCATAGGTTGTGTATTCACTGTGACAAGTGGACCTATTTTTTGAAAATCCACACCACAATCAATGGTTGTGTTATCTACCACTGAGGCAGAGTACATGGTAGTGATAGAGGTTGCAAAGGAGGCTATATGGTTTAAGGGATTGGTAATTGAACTTGGAATATAGCAATAGGCTATTCATTTGCATTGTGACAGTCAAGGTGTTATTTACTTAGCAATGAATCAGCCCGTCATGCTATAACAAAACACCTTATAGTCAGATATGAAAAGATACGAGAGTTAATTAGGTATTATGGCTACACAAGAAAATGCAATTGATGATGTGACGAACATTGCTACTAAGGAGAACTCTTTGTGTTGCTTAAACATATTCCATATTACTACTTGTTGAATCGGTGAAGTGCAACTTAAGGTGAAGGTATAAGTCTGAAAGCTCCAAGGGGGTGAATATTCTCCAATGTGGAAATTATTGAGTTATAACTCATATTCATAAGGGTTATACACTTGAAACATGTTACTATCTCAGAGTTCGTAGGGTCCCTAAGTCTTCCACGCACAAAACCTCCTGGTCTACTTAAACTAGGTGTAGCAAGGTGCGTTGTGGGGGTATGGTATGATATAGTATGTTTGAATTAGAGTGTGATGCAATTGCATTATCATATGAGAGTATTTTAGGATATTTCACATGCGGCTGTACATACATATTGCAGCCAAAGGTTGAAACCCTAAGACAATTATCATTTGATAACAGTGAAAATTGAGCGAACTTTTCGTGGATGTAAGCACATTATCGAACCATGTAAATTCGTTGATTCTCTTCTCCCTTTCGACTCTCTATTTTTTAGTAATTGTTGTGTGTGTGCATGACTTTAAGCATGATTTCATAACACACATGTATTTTATACATTTGACACTACCTAAATCTCAAGTCTTTATTTCTCTAATTCTAATAAGTCTAAATATGTTTATGTTCCCTTCGTTTGTATCTAGTTTAATATGTGATATTATCTATGTTAGCTTCACTAATAAAATTTTTCACTTTTTTTTTTTTCCTTTTCAAACTTTTCTATGTTTCATATTAATTTTTATATTTTTTTTTCATGTCTTAAAGCACCTTTTTTTTTTTTTTTTAATAAATGAATTTTTTTGGTGTCTTTATCCCATCACTAACTCACTTTATTAGTCAAGCACCTTCCTCTACATTCATCTAAATTTTTTTTCCCTTTCTCTAATAGAACTCACTATATCCTACTCCAAAAGTGTTTTTAAATACATTATTTCCTATTATTCAACTACCACCTTTTATTATTTTATTTTTAATATTTACGACAAAAGATATTGACCTTCTTTGAGATTTGGAAAAAAGACAAGAGTCTCCCTCGAGGTATATTTCATTGACCTCTTATAAGGTTTTAAAAATACCATAAACTTTTCATCAGGTTTGCTAAAAAGGCACAAACCTCCTGAAAAGATTTGTTGTTTTACGACATATAAGGTGCAATTTGTATTTTTTTGACGAATTTAAAGAGAAGTTCTAGAATTCTTTAAATTCCAAGAGAGTTCTTTGAAATTTTCGAAACATCAGGATGGGGTTAGTATTTTTTTTTTTTATCAAACCTCAAGCGAGTTCAACTTCTTTTACCCTAATGTTTATTATATTTTCTTCGTTTGAGTCTTGCTAACTTTTTTTGCATCTATCAAAGCATACTCTCCTTTCTTTTCTATTTTTGTGCATGAATATCCCATTTGCTTTTTTTAATAATTTTGTGCAAGTATAAAGCACTTAATAGTAATATGAAATGGTTTTTTAAAGTCCATTTGTTAATTGAAATAAATTTAATTTTTATATACATTTTAGAACTCAACGAGATTTAAAAAAAAAAAAATACGCGTTAGAATATGATACCAAGCTTTAGGTATGAACTTATATTGATATTTTTAAATGAAAGTATAGAAAACAAAAATTTTTAGGTGTGTGCACCGACTAATTTATGAAAAAAATTTATTTTATTCCATAAGTAGTCAATTTTTGTAATTTAATGAATCGTAAATTAAAAAAAAATAAAAACTAATTCAATCTGTTGATGGGATTTAATTACTTAAGTAAGCATAACATGTCATTATATATGTTGGAATAATACAAGGTGGATGATGAAGACTTAAATGTTATTTTTTATAGCAATACTTCCACGTGATTTGCATTGTTTGAACATACATAACTTTTATTCTTTTAACATTGTTCTCTAGGCTTAGGAATTTTGATAAATTGACACTTTACGACTATTTGGTATTATTGTAAAAAATTAAAAATACGAAAATCAAAAATTAAAAGTAAAAATTAAAAATTAGATATTAGCAACTAGTTTAATCAAAATTTATAAAATTAATACAAATTAAAAGTTTAATTAAAAAATACCCATTTTCATCTTTAAATCAAATAATATTATGGAAACATGACTAAAATAATAAAATTAAAAATAATACACAATGAAAAAATTACTATAATAAAAATAAAATTTATTAGAATTATTTATTAATTGTTCTTCTTTCAAGTTTTATTTTACAATAAAAATTATATTGGACATGACAATTGAAAAATAGGGAAAGTATTTTGTAATTGAATTTATTATTATGTTTTGAAATTTATGTATATTTTTATTTTATTTATATCTAAATTCATACAATAATTTAATTTTAATTTCAATTGAAAAGTGTATAAAATGAACAATTTAATCTAAATAAACGATTTTTGAATATTAAAATTTTTAGTAATAGGTTGTCAAAACGTTTGAAAATCATAAAATCTAATTTTTAATTTTTTGACAAATAACTAAAAACCTACAACTGAAACACAAAACTGTTAAAATAAACAAATACGTTTTTATAATCTATTTTTTCATTGTGAAGAAAAAAAAAACAGAAACAGTAACGATATCAAATAGAGTCATAGTTTCCCTTGACCTTTTTTTTCAATGCATAAAAGAAAATATATAAAGTCATGCATTTTTTTGAACTATATATACTACATACATACATATATATATATATATATATATATATATATATGGGTAAAAATGACATAAGTCTCCCTTAAATTTTTTAAAAAGATAAAAACTTTTACTGAAAAAATTTATCTTTTGCAAAATATAAGGAGAGATTTGTGCAGTTTTGGCAAACCTCATAAGATTATAATTTTTGAAATCTCATAAAAGGTTTCTAAAATTTTTGAAATTTTATGAGAGGTTAGTATCTTTCGTGTATATATATATTGTTAATACCGAAAGAGTCCATAGGTGTAGTTGATACATATGGATAAGCACCAACTTGACCTAAAAGTTTAAGCTTATTGGGTCTTGGGCTACACCATATATATAAGCACCCATAAAATACTAACTTTTTTCAATGTGGGACAAACTTTACGAGTGGAATTTTCAATAATCTCTCTCTCACTTGTGATTTCCAATTGCTCCCCCTTGAACGGAAGTTCCACCACTCGTGAGTTCCAACTATCCCCCCTTGAACGGAAGTCATCTTCTCCCTCATGGGACTAATTATCCAACAGTTTGCTCAAGTGAGTCTTACCACTGTATCTTACGAGTCTTGGATTGTATTCCAAATAGCGTATCCAAACCAATCCTACCTGTCACGTCTTGACCCTATTTAAATCCATCTTGACAGTTTAGATGATCCTTCTTTAACCTCAGTCACACTCTCCCACTTTCAGAGTTATGAACCGTCGGCTCTCATACCACTTGTTAGTACCGGAGGAGTACATAGGTGTATTTGATACACATGGGTGAACACCAATTTGACCCAAAAACTTAAACCTATAAGATCTTAGGTTACATCATGTATATAAGCACCTATCAAATACTTATCTTTTCCAATGCAGGACAAACTTTCCAAGTGAAATTCTCAACATATATATATATATATATATATATATATATATATATATAGGATTTTAATTTAAATAAAAGAATATTATAATTTCAGAAAAATATGTTTAAAAAAATTGTACTTGGGTCTAATTGAATGTGTTGACATAATCAAATTTAATATCCTTTTTAGCACAAAATTTTGTCTTAGTCAATTATGGATCTTGAAAAATTCTCCTCCCCACCCCTTTCATAAAACGGTACGTTTAGGTTCCAAGGCACCCAATATTCCACAAGGATAATAAGTCCATGCCTCCTAACACTTAAAAAAATTTCATTTTCAAACTTTTATTGAGCATATCGAAAAATTTCACATGCATGCAAAAATTATTTTAGCTCACTCTATGTTTTATTTTACCATTTATTCCAAGTTTTACTCCTTTTATTTATTCAAGATTTCTACCTTGATTCTCATAGATTTTTCAGAAGTCAATTTTGGATCATTTTTTCTATTTTCTTGATCTTAATAATCTTAATTATGATTCTAGGCCTCTAATTTGTGGTTATTTTCTCTTAAATCACACATATAAAAAATCTTATGAGATATCTTACTTAAATTATTTACGAAGAAATTTTTTAAATGCGACGACGACTAATGTAATCCCAAACTCTCTCTCTGCTTGATAATCATATTTTTTTATACTTAGATTATTAAGAAAAGTAAAAAAATAGTTAAATAATAAATAAAATTTTAATTTGCAAATCAACATGTGATTTTAAATTTTTCATCAAATTAGGGTAAATTCTTATTTTTACTAGTATTAATATAAAAGTATATAAAATATATATATATTTTATTTTTTCTCTTTTTTTTTTTGTATAAAATTCTTTACCTCAATGTGTTGATTGATGCATCTCATTTGTTAACACTTGACAAATTTGACAAGTTAATAATAATAATAATAATAAAAGGAACATGTGATTTTTATGCTTTTTAGGAAAAAAAATTGTTAAAATAACCATCAGATTTTTTTTTATTTCCCCAAAAAAAAAACAAAAAAAAAAAAGGAAAAGTTAAAGGCAACTTTGGTTACAGCCATGGGAGCTACACACATAGCATTTGTACCTATATCACGCATTTGTACCTATATCACCATTTTATATTTTCATAGTCGCTTTTTAAAAGTAAAGCATTAAATAATTTAGATTTAATGTTACATTTCGCAAATGCCTATCTTTTAAAATAGTTGGATTAATTTTTTTGAAAGCAAAATTTTAAGAGTGCTTGGATCGTTTGTAACGGCGAGACCTAGATTTTAAAAGTGGTCTCCCGAGTACTTACGGTGACTTACAATAGTGGAGCCCACATCCAAAAAATATATTAGATGAAATAATAAAGAAAATTTACTATTGTTATTCTTAAATTTTTTATTGTATCGTATCTATTAGGAAATTGAATGGGTAGGAACATTATCATACAACTAAAATAAGAAATGAGAAAATAGGAATTGACACCAAGATTTACGTGAAAAACTCTCAAATAAATTGAGGGAAAAACCACGGGTAAGAGTAGAAGGAATCCACTATGAAAAATAATGATACAACTTCTCTCTAATTATAAGAGGAAAACAATGATATCTCTCGAATTAAGAGTACACAAATCTCACTAGAAACAACAGGCTACAACTAGGACACTTTTTTAGGAGAGTACTTGATTTCTCTCTCTTTTAAGCTAGAGTTAGAGATGCTTGGGATGGATTGGAACTCCTAGTAGGCATCTCTATTTATACTAGAGAGTACTGTCCACCTTTGTTGAATTCTCCTTTCCGCAGCACACCTCTGTAAACTTCTGCAGCCACCTTTGTAGACTTGTGCAGCCACCAAATGAATAGTGCAGCCACCATATAAATAGTACAACCACCATATGAATAATATAACCTCTATGTTGGACTTTAAATGCTAGAAATGACTTTAACATTCTCCTACTTAAAATCATTTTCAAACCTTTATTTTTTTCAACATTTCTAGTCTTGCCAGTTCCATGCCACTTACGTTTTTGTTAGGCCATAAGAGGATCTACACCATATAAACTTATCAACGTTGATTGGTTTTGTCATAACATCTGCTAGGTTCTCTTTGATATGAATCTTTTACATGTCCACACTTTCTTCTTCCACAACTTCTCGAACGAAGTGATACAGTATTTCGATGTGTTTTGTCTTAGAATGAAAAACTGGATTCCTTGTAATAAGCAAGACACTTTGACTGTCACAATATAGAGAAATTTTCTCTTGATTGTGCCCGAGTTATTCCAATAGTCTTTTAATCCAGATTGCCTCCTTGTAAGCCTACATAGGTGCCATGTATCTAGTTTTAGTCGTAGACAATGTCACAAAAGTCTGCAACTTTGATACCCAGCTTACTACTCCTCCTGCAAGAGTAAACACATAACCTGTGGTGGATTTTCTTTTGTCAAGATCACCTGCAAAATCTGAGTCAACATATCCCCTGACAATGAATTCTGATCTTCCGTAACATAATGCAGCATCTGAGGTCCTTTTGATGTATCTTAGGACCCTCTTCACAACATTCCAATGCTCTCTACCAGGATTCGCCATGAGTCGACTGACTATAACAACTACTTGAGCAATATTTGGTTTTGTACAAATCATAGCGTACATTAGGCTCCCTATTTCCGATGCATACGACACTCAAGACAATTTCATCCTCTCTACTTCATTGCTAGGACACATACTTGAGGATAATTTATAATTGACGGGAAGTGGGGTAGAAATTGGCTTACAATCTTGCATGTTGAAGCATCACAAGACTTTCTTCAAATAATTCTTTTGAGTAAGCCAAATCTTCTTGTCTTTTCTGTCTCGGTTAATTTGCATCCCTAAAATCTTGTTTGCAGGTCCAAAATCCTTCATATCAAACTCCTTAGCCAATTGTGATTTCAATTCTTGGACTTCTTCATTGTTGGGACCTACAACCAACATATAATCCACATACAACAATGAAATAATAAAATCATTATTATCAAACCTCTTATAGTACGTACAATGGTTTGCACTGAGTCTGTTGTATCTGAGGCTAATTATGAAGGAATTAAATCTCGTGTACCAATATCTTAGCGCCTACTTTAAGCCGTACATAGATTTGGTTAACCTGCAAACCAAGTTTTCTTTTCCTTTTTCTTCAAAACCTTCTGGTTGGGGCATATAAATCTCTTCTTCAAGTTCTCTATGAAGAAAAGTAATTTAACATCTAACTGCTCTAGATATAAATCAAACACAGTACATATAGCCAATACAGTTCTGATAGTGGTAAGTCTAACAATTGGAGAAAATATCTCATTAAAATCAATACCTTTTTTCTGAGCATACCCTTTCACTACCAGTCTTGCATGATAGCGTTCCACCTGATCGTTGTCATCTCGCTTGATCTTGTAGACCCATTTATTTCCAATGGCTTTATGTTCGTGTGGTAATGGAACAAGCTCCCATGTATTATTTCTGTACAAGGCTTCAATTTCTTCCTGCATTGTTGTCATCCACAAAGAAACATCAGCGCTACTAATAGCCTCATGGAAAGTTGATGGCTCTCCATCTTCTGTTAGAAAACAATATGTAGTATTGCTTGTCATGACATAATCTGAGTGTCATGATGGTTTCCTTGTTTCACATACTGAACGTCAAACTTCTGTATCATTGGCCTCATTTGGTTCTTATTTCTCATGCTTTGGTGCAGTTTCAGAAGAATATTTATTTTATTCTATCATAACAGTAGTAGTCGTTTCCAAAGTGATGTTGTTTTCTTTATTTTATAGTTCGTTTTCTGCAAATGTCACATCCCTATTGACTATGACCTTGCGGGCAGTGGGATCCCATAGGCAATACCCCTTGACTCCATCAGCATAACCCAAGAATACACATTTCCTGGACTTTGGGTCCAGTTTAGTTCTTTCTTGGGCATTACACATTACATATTTAGGACATCCAAATATGTGAAGAGAAGAATACTAGGCTGGCTTACCAATCCACATCTCCATCGGTGTCTTCAAACCAATTGTTGTTGACGATGATCGATTTATCACATAACAAGCGGTTCTGACTACTTCAGTCAAAATGACTGGGCTAGATCTGCAATTTTCAACATGGCTCTGGTCCTTTCCAATATGGTTCTATTCATCCACTCTACTACGCCATTTTGCTGAGGTGTATGCACAATAGTGAACTGCCTTTGAATACCCTCTTGCTTGCAAAATGAAATAAAATTGTCGTCTTTATATTCTCCTCCATTTCTGTCCTTAAACACTTGATTCTTTTTCCAGATTCAAGTTCCACCTACGCTTTGAATTCTTTGAAAACTAGAAACACATCTAACTTCCTCTTGATTGGATACACCCATAATCTCCTAGAGTAGTCCTCAATAAATGATACAAAATAATGTACTCCTCCTAGGGATGGAATTGGTGATTCTCATACATAAGAATGAATCAAGTCTAGAATGTGTTTGCTTTTGGCAGTAGATCTTTCAAATTTTAATCTATGTTGCTTACTTGTAACACAGTGCTCATAGGAAGGTAGTGTTGAATTTTTGGTTCGTCTCCTGTTTTGATTATGAAAAACCACAGTATCTCATCTGTGTGCTTTGAGTATTTAAACAGGTTTACTTTTATAAGCATGGATGATAGATGAGAAATGGATGCCGAGAAGCATTTAAACGAGGCATTCTATCGGCGAAATCCATGGAATTACCGAGGAGCAGAGCATGAAGCCTTCGCTTATTTTAAGTTGTATTTTTATTCGGGTCTATAATAATAATAATAATAATCTATCGGTCTTTAATAATTAATGCATAACATGCATGGTAGGGACTATAAGCTTAAGACCATAGATTGACCTTAGTTTCGGTCGATCGACATCGGATTTTTAGGGTTAACTCTCAAAAGACCATAGACTGACTATAGGTCCCAAATTATTTCATGAAAAAGCCCCATATAACTTAGCATTAACAAATATGTGTTTAGGGGTGTCTTTACAAGGGTGTTAGAAATCGAATGGACAAAGTTGGTGTGTTCGGTCGACCACATAAAAACACTTCGGTTGACCGAACCTCCCTAGGGTCAATGGTTTGACCCTTCAGTCGACCAACCTCAAAATAAGTACTAACACCCTGGTCGACCGAACTGACACATGGGAAATCCCAATGACTTGGTCGACTGAACTTTTAGTAGAAAATTGACTTGGTCAACCAAACGTCCAAGTTCGGTGAACCAAGCTCAATCTGGTCGACCGAACCTCAGAGGTTCAAAAATCGCCTCAAGTCTAGTCGACCATCTCCTCAGTTCAAAAACACCCTAGTCGACCAAATTGAGTAACCCGGTCGACTGAATCTTAAAAATGGTTAACTGAACCTCTCGGGTTGCTCGAATTTTATCGAGGTTAAACTGGGTTATTTTTAATTAAACTCAATTAATCTTTTTCCAAAATACCCAGCGTGTCCCCAATGGCTAAAATTTTTCTCATCTCTCTATATAGGTCCTCATTTGTAAAAATTAAAGATAAGATTAGGGATTTAATTAGCTAATATTTTCTCTGTATTTTTTAGAGACCTTTTTCAAAACATAAAGCCCATACACTCTTATACTACTATTTCTTTACTAAATCAATCCTTGTGAGAGTACCTTGAGTGATTATACATTATTCTCATTTGCTAGAAACCCTCATTTGTTTATTATATATTTGATTTTCGGATTGAGGGATGAGCATAGTTTTTCCCCCGATTTAATTTAAAAAATTTGTGGTGTGGGAAAAACTTAGGGCTTGTGGGTCTTGGCATTCGAATTGGAAGACACCTTAGCTTGTATTTTTGAGTGTGTAAAAATCTTTTCACAAACTCAATTTTTGAATATCTTTTGTACTTAAATATTGAGAAAATACTTTTAAAGATATTTTAATTACTCTTTGTGAAAATTCTTGAAATTCTAAATCGTTATTGAGATTTACATCTATACATTGTTTCAAAGATTAGCTTGTTGATACACTCTTGTGTGTGATTGACTATTGACATTAGGTTGAGTGTGATTACACTTTGTTGCACTGAGCTTATAGTTCCCATTTTTTTGAGGTGCATTGATTAATGTATGTGTGTATCAATACAAAATCTGCTTGTGTTTAGAAGCATTAAATTTGTACATAATTTCAATTGTCTATTGTATTCCAGACGTGGCCTGAGGGGGTTTGATCTAGCCCATAAGGGTCAGTAGGGCCTTCTACGCCCCGCAAGAAAAGTTTGTAAAGTTTGAGGTGAACCTTGGGAATTTGACCTGGTTGTAATTGGTGTCGCTCCACTGGTTAAGTGAGCAATTAGTGGAATCCTCGGGCTTATGAGCTGAGGCAGGGACGTAGGCAATATTGGCCAAACCCCGATAACATATTTGGTGCAACTAATATTTTTTCGCACTTTTAATTTCAGCACACATATGTTTTATGTTTGAATTATTATATGCAGTACATGTGTTTAAGTGTTTGAATATTTGATTGGGTTTATGATTATATAGAAAGATCCTAAGCTTGTGTAATACTGTTTGTGGAATTTTAATTGACCTAGGAGAAAAGTTTTAGATACCCAATTCACCCCCCCCTCTTAGGAATACACCAATTCCAATAGGTAGACTTAATGATTTGAGTCCAGGAAGAAGACTACATTCTGAAAGAATCTTGAGACCACGTTCAGACATGTGGCCAAGTTTGCGACGCGACATTATTGTTGATTCTTCTTGGATTGATGCAACTGATGCGTCTCCCTGTTGTATAGTATTTACAGCAGCGTGTATAGATTTGCCATGATCTTTTCTGCCTTCATCAATACAAGCACGCCTTTGACAACCTTCAAGATCCCATTTTTAATAAGGGTCTTATAGCTGAGGTCATCTAACTGTCCAAGAGACAGTAATTTTTTCTTCAAGCCCTTCACATGTCATACCCCTTGAATAGTGCGAATCACCATCGTTCATCTTTAGTTTGATATTATCAACACCAGCGATTTCTAAGGCATGATTATTACCCATGAATATAGATCTGCCTAAAATAGGTTCATAAGAGTAGAATCAGTCTCGGTGAGAGGTCATGTGCCAGGTTGCTCTTGAATCCATGATCCATACATCAATGAGTTTCTTACTACCGTAGAGATAGTTTCCGCTTTGTTGTACAAGATTTCACCACCAGTGGAAGTACTTGCAGTGCATCCTTGAGAAGTGTTCTCCTCATAAGTTTTCCCTGCATTCTTTTTCTCATGTCAACAATCCTTCAATATGTGCCCCCTTTTGCCACAATTGTAGCATTTAAAATTCTTCTTACTCCTTAACTTTGATCTACCATGATTGTGACTCCCACTAGAGTTACGTTTTGTTGATCTTCCTCTCATCATCGGTAGTGCCTCAACTTAGTGAGAACTAGACAATCTGTCTTCCTTGTTTTTGCGCCTGGATTCCTCTTCCAAAACAGCAGCAGCAACATCATCGAAGACTAGATTATTTGACTGAATATTATTTGTAATGTTGATGATGAGTTGATCATACGAATCTTGCAGACTTTGGAGAAGAAGCTCTGCTCGTTCGCTTGGCTCAATCTTATGGCCTAATGTTGTTAGTTGGGAGGACAATGTATTAAGATTGTTGATATGGTCCGTAACCGATGTGGACTCACTTATTCGAAGAGTGTAGAGCCGCCTCTTTAAGAAGATCTTATTGTGAAGTGACTTTACCTCATAGAGCTTTGTTAGCACATCCCAAATTTCTTTTGATGACTTTTTCTCCGCAATGCTTGATAACACCGAATTTGCTAATATTAGATAAAGATTAGCCACAACATTGTCATCCATCCCATTCCATTTTTCATTAGTTATCCCTGTTGGTTTGTCTCTAATTGCTGCTAAGCAATTGTCCTTTCTCAAGACTGCCTTCATCTTTAATTTCCAAAGGGAGAAATTACCCCCATTGAACTTCTCAATTTCGTACTTTGTTGCCATTGTAGTAGATAAGATATGCTCCTCCACTAAATCGGCTCCCACTTTTTCACCGTGATCAATATTGTATATGTAAATAGTATCGTAAATGAATGGAATTGTATACTCAAACAAATCTTGTATACATTCACAATACTGTAAAAGTATCTAGTGACACGTGGGAATAGTAACCGTGAATAGTAATCCCAACCCAAAGGCCGTAACCCAAGGCTCTGATACCACTGTTAGGAAATTGAATAAGTAGGAACAATATCACACAACTAAAATAAGAAATGAGAAAATATGAATTGACACCAAGATTTATATGGAAAACCCCCAAACAAATCGAGGGAAAAACCACAGCTAAGAATAGAAGAAATCCACTATGAAAAATAATGATACAACTTCTTTCTAATTACAAGAGAAGAACAATGATACCTCTCTCTTGAATTAAGAGTACACAAATCTCACTAGAAATAATAGACTACAACAAGGACACTTTTTTAGGAGAGTACTTGATTTCTTTCTCTTTTAGGTTGGAGTTGGAGATGCTTGGGATGGATTGGAACTCCTAGTAGGCATCTCAATTTATATTAGAGAATATTGCCCACCTTTGTTGAATTCTCCTTTCCGCAGCACATCTTTGTAGACTTAGGCAACCACGTTTGTAGACTTGTGCAGCCACCAAATGAATAGTGCAGTCACCATATAAATAGTACAGCTACCATATGAATAGTATAGCCCCTATGTTGGACTTTGAATGTTAGAAATGACTTTACAATTCAACATCTTATTCATATGAGTAGCTATTTTATGAACCAAGCATAACATAAATGAAGTTTTGTTTGTTTGATTTCTTATGCCTTCTTTTTTTTTTTTCTTTTCCTTGACAGAAAGATCTCTATAACCTTTTGAAAAATCTCCTCTTTTTTTTTTTTTTTGAAATTTTAAGTTTTAGGTTTTTAATTTGAGTATCTAAAAAACTTATTTTATATCGAAAGTAATAGATTTAATATTAATTAGAATTTTAATTTCATTAACTTTTCTTAAAACAATTTAGTTTGTAATAACAAATTTTCACTTATCACATGTAACCAAAAAAATAAAATTTAAGAAACTGCCATGACCACTAAGGTCCTTTCCAAGAATGGGATATTTGGAGTGGAAACTATACCTCTCAAGTAGAGGTGTAATTGGTTTATTATGGTTCGGTTATGTGACAACTCGAAAATCGAATTGAACCTTGTAATTTTTAGTATTCCCAAACCAAAATCGAAACTGAACAAAATTTATTATTCCTTGGAGAACCAAATATTGAGTGGTTCGGTTACGATTTTTTTGGTTTTTAACCGATTTTCTAAATATTCAATAATTTCTTTTCACAAGGGTTATTGAGAATCTATTGGGCATTTTGATTTCTAAATATTAAATGGACCAATCATGTATTAACATACTAATTACTTAATTATTTTAATTTTTATATATAATTTAAATTTAAATAGTTTTTTCTAATTTTATTGTGCTTTGATGATATTAACCTATATGTGGTTCCTAGTGTTTTCCTATCTTTGCAGATTATGTTTAGTATAGATACTTGTACATGAAGCACTAGATCGAAGGCAAAGATTGGACCGAGTACATGTCAAGAAGGAAAGATCAAATGGACACGTACTCGGAAGAACCCAAGCACAACCAAAGGAAGCTTAATTGTAGAATTATTTGTAATAAGAGTTGTGTGTGTGGTAGGAACTTCTTGAAACTCTTGCATTTTTTTTCTTACATGATTTCTGAGCAAGAGTTTAGCAAAATTGCATATGCATATTTGGACACTTGAGTTTATAGGTTTTCACTTAAGTCACAAACTCACATTTATAGTTATCAAATATAAAACAAAGAGTTTGTCAAACGATCCCTAAACTCAATTCTGTTTTTCAAAGGGACAAGTTTTAAACATCTTGATTTCATAATCATTTTCAGACTTGGTCCCAATTTTATCAAAATGAATCTTATTTCTTAAAGGTTTAGAAAAAAAAAAGTATATTTTCAATAAAGGACATACAAGTATATAAGACATCAAAATGATTTTCCAAATGTGTTTTTATTAACAAGATATCTTATATTCAAGGGGAAATTCATTTGGACAAGTATTAAACTTTATTAGACTTAATATATTTCATATAATTTTGTCCAAGAATATTTTATGTCATCAAAAGGCTTTTTGACAAGGAAAAACCGAGCAATCATCGTCTAACGTAGTGTAACCTTGAGTCCTGAACACATTTCTGTATTTGGGGTATAACATTTTCTATAAAAGTCCAAATAGGACGATCTTGGTTTCTATAGAAGGCTAAGAAAAAATCACACAACTTTTATGTTGATGACATTTTCTGATTTTGGATAATCGTCGACGTATGTAGGAAATCGTCAACGATTTCAGAGAGCCCAAAAAAACCGTCGACGGTTTGGGACGATGATAGAACACCAATGGCTAGCTAGTTTTACTTGGGAGTTGCTCCCAACGGCTAGTTAGCAGCTATTAGGGATTTGTGGCTATATATAGAAGTCCATAGACTTGTTTAGTATAGTTTTTGATTATTATTAATCATATTTGTGAAAAATATCTTTGAATCCAAAACTTAACACTTTGCACTTGCATTTTAGTTATTCATTCACAAAGTGTTCAATCCTCTCTTGCTCATTGATCTTGTGTGAATCATTCATTGAGAGATAAGAGTGAGGATTTGATTGTATTTCATATCAGCTCATTTTAGGAGTGTTTCTTTGTATATCATCTTCGTTGTAATAGGTTCTTTGTGAACTGCTTGGTGAAGGTTCTGTGTGAACCGAAGTGAAAGCTCCTTGTGAGCATGTAGGGATTTGTTCCCGAGTGTAGGGTTGTGTACCCGAGTTGTAAGGCTTGCTTCGTCAGGGAAGGAGCATTTATAGTGGATTGTGAAATCCTTGGCTTGGTACTAAGGCGTGGACGTAGGCTTGGTGTTGAACCACGTTAAAACTCGGTGTTAAGCTTTTCTCTCCCTACTCTTTATTTACTCGTTAAACTATTAAAGTCTCTTAGATAAAAATTAAAAGAACGAGATAAGAACTTAGAATTTTTTTTCTTTCATATTAACAATCATCAAAAAGAGCAAAAATCTCCCAAAATGAGTATTTGCCTTTTTTTAATTTCAAATGGGTAAATTTAGAAAATACAGTAATTTATGTAATTTGGCTAAAAGATTTTGAGGTTTTATAAGAATCTTCCATATATGTTTCATTAATAAAGCATCAATAAAATAACTAATTTCATGAATTTCCAATTCCCTTAGGGACGTTGGAGTACAGTGATTCTCTTATTTCATAAAATGAGTTTTCATTTCCCTTTTCGAGTTTCTACCTCACCAAAAATTTCTATTTAAATCATTCACCATCTTGCATATTGGATTCGGGAACTTAAAAGCACTCATAGAGTAAAAGGGATAACATATTTGAATAGGACAGTACTACCACCTTGGGAAATAAATCTACTCCACTAGTCTTCGATATTTCTTCATCTCCCATTAGAATTTCGAATCTAGCACTTTGTCCCTTTCAAAATTTATGCAAGCTTTCGAGTATTTTATCAAATCATAAATTTTTATAATTTTTGATCTTTTTTTATTTGAATTTTATGGATTTGGACAAAATGCAATACAAATTTATATTGTGTTTCTTCTAAATCCACACAAATTCAAATTCAAAGTTTAAAATTCATGCTTTCAGATAGTATGTTGGCTTTTTGAGTCTGATCCCTATTTTGATACTAACAAAGCACAAAGATCTTATGTTTGTAGGTAGCATGTGAACGAGTTTACAGTTCAACACACACATAAGGAAACTGAAAATGGAAGCCAGAAAGGATGTAAAGCTCACATCATCCTGGCATATTCCATGAAGATTTGAAGAGAAAGAGAAGAAGAAGACATCTAATTTCATTTGTATTTGCATTTAGTTTTTTATCTTTGGTCTGTAATAATGCATGCGTCTGCATGATATGGATTGAGTGCTTAGATGACCGTAGATTGACCTTAGGGCACCTACACTTCATACAAAACCTTTTCATAAAAAGATAAAATCTTACAAAAGTTTTAATATAACTTTAGGGTCAATTTAGGGCTTACAAAGACTTTGATCCGTCGACATGAGATTTTTAGGCTTAATTTAAAATCCCGATTGACCGAACCCTTCCAGTATTAATTAGCTCAGCCAACCGAATAGACCCTAGGCCATAGTATGACCATAGGGACCAATACCCTTAAGCTTAAAGGACATATGTTTGATCACATAGGGTTGTTAAAGTATAGAGACCAAAATAAGACTTAAAAGCACAAATTTATGGTCTCAGTCTATTGAACCCTTGGCGGTATAAATGCCTCGGTCGATCGAACTAGTCAGAAGTCAACATGTTGACTTCTCTCAATCAACCGTTTTGTTTTGAACACACTGTCCTAAGTCAATTGAACCGTAAAGTGTCTGACACCCCAACTATTTGGTCGACCAAACCTTGTAATTCAAATTAGCCTTGGTTGATCGAACCTAGATGAGTAACCAACCAAACTTTGCGTTGGTCAACCGAACCCACGAAGGGTTCAAAATCGCCTTAAGACGGTCAACCAAACCTGTAGTTGAAATTTGCCTTGGTCAACCGAACCTCTCGGGTTGGCCAATTTTTGCCGAGGTTAAATAGGGGTTAATTTTTATTAAACTTAATTAAACTTTTCCAAAATCTCCAATATGTCCCCAACGGTCATAATTTCCTGAAAAACTATAAATACCCCTTCATTTGCTTTGATTAGTAACTTTGATTAACCAACTTTTCTCTCAAATTGTTTTCTTAATCAAAGTTCCTCCACTTACATTTTCAATTGCAAAATCACTTTGGGGTAAAATTTTACACTCTCAAACTCTTTTTATTACTTTTTGGAAAATCTTTTGAAAGAGAACATTTTATTTTGTTTGGGCATTTATTTTGATTGTGTTTATTGCAAAAACAACTTTTGAGCATTAATCCTAATTTCTCCAATACTTTTTATTGCTAATCTTTGATTGGATAAATACTTATTTTATTTTGATCTTTGAGACATGCATTACATATTTCTCTCAACATCAAAGATCACATATATTTGTTTTTGCAAAAATATTATTAAGACCAAAAGCCCTAGGTTCTCCGGTTCGTCTTTGAAAATTATTTTAGGGAGAGTATTTTATTAGGGTTCAAATCTTTAAAGCATTTTATCAAATATATTTTTTTCAAAGATTGGAATATTTGTTTTGAAAAACACTCTTTCTCTACTGAGCATAACTCATATCATATTAGAGTGTGTGTATTTGAACTTTAATGTGTACAATTTTGCTTGTATTTAGAAGCATGTTTATATGTACGAAAAATGTTTTTCATATACCGATTGGGTTTAGCTCGTAAATTAAACTGGGGAGTCTCAGCCCTGTAAGTGAGATTGGTTGGGTTCAGCTCGGTAATTGAACTGGGAGTCTTAGCCCCATAAAGGAGACCAGTTGGGCTTAACTTGGTAATTGAGCTGGGGTTTACCTTGCCCCATAAGGAGAGGTTGTAATGGCTTATGCTTTGCCCGTTTAAGTGAGTAAGGATAGTGAAATCCTTAGGGGGGTATGCCCAAGGCGGGGACATAGGCTGGTTAGGCCAAACCTCGATAACAAATATCATGTGTCACTCTCTCTCTATCTCATTTAATTACTGCACTTTTTTTTCCATATGTGAATGTGTAGAAACCTGAACTTGAAAAACAAGGAAATAAATAAAGAAAAGGAAAAAGGGAAAAATATTCAAAGGCAAGCAGCAGTTTGTCGACAAATGCTTTTCTGTGGTTCGTCGACAAAGTTCAGGTGTCATCAACGAAGAAATATCGAGAGGAATTTATGGCATAAGGTTCATCGACGAACCGCTTCTTTTGTCGACGAATGTGCTTATGCAATTTGTTGACGAAGACTTAATTTCATTAATGAATTGTGCAGGGGTCAACGGTCTATAAATAGAGTTTTAGTTACTTCATAGTTAAGAAATAAAAAATCTCTTTCTCTCTCTCTCTCTCTCTCTCTCTCTCTCTTCTCTCTCTCTCTCTCTCTCTCTCTCTCTCTCTATCTCTCTATAAACTACACCCCATCCCTTCTCTCTCCATGATTTCTTGTTGTACGTCGCCCGAATCAACGATCGGAAGTTACCACGAGGATCTAGGGGCATTTCTCTACAAGTCTAGCGGAGTGGATCTTTGAATTGGGTCTTTCCAGGCATCACCCCAAAGTTGAGGTAAGGGTAGAAATAGGCTATTTGTCTAACATTTAACTGTTTAAATGGGGTGTATGGGTCTAGGGGTGTTTAATGATTATTATTCTGGGGTGGAGTGATTTGAACTGGGGAAATGTGTTTTCAGGGTTTTGGGCTCTATATCACCGTAGGGTGGGCTTTAGGAGCGTCGTAGGAACTCTTTCAATAAATAGGTAAGGGAATTAAATTAAGTCAGGATTTTTATTAAAGTTGAACCGATCATATTGCCTCGTATGTATGTATATTTATGTTTTCAGTTGTTATTTCAAAAACCAACCATTCAAAATGGACTTTTCAAATGTAGGATATATGATATGGTATTTTGAATAATATGGAAAGTGAACGGCTATTTATTAATTAAATATATTATAAGGTACTGAATGTGTAACGCCCCAGAAAATGATATGTTTGGGAATGTAAAAGATAAAAATAAAAATAAAAAATAAAAATAAATAAATAAATAAATAAATTATTAATTAATAATAATAAATTAATTAGTTAATTGATTAATTAAATAAATTAATAAAATTAATTAATTAAGGATAATAACAATTAAATAAATAAAATGATTACTCTTATATATATATATATATATATATATATATATAATATTACATAATACTTTAAACTCCTTCAGGATACTTCTTCCTAAAGGAGATGTCTCCTTTGAAATCCAGAGAGAGAGAGTTGCTCTCTCTCTCTCTCTCTCTCTCTCTCTCTCTCTCTCTCTCTCTCTCTCACGTTTCTCGTTTCCTCCGACTCTCTCCCCCACTCTCTTCAATTTCTCGATGGATATTCGGCTGATCGGGAAACGGAAGGTGCCGTTGGATTTCTAGCTCCGGTACTGACATTTCTATTGAAGCAGATCTGTTGTGAGAGCAGCATAGGTACCATTCTTAGGGTAAGGTAATTTTTACCTATTTTCTCAATTTCTTCTTAGATCTTTAGCCAAATCGACGATCAAGTACCACCATGGGGTCCTAGTCACGATTGTCGTCATTTTGGCGTGAGTAAATTTTCAATTTGGGTTTTCTAGGCCCCACTCCAAAGTAAGAGTGAGATTTGGGGAATTAGGTAAATTAGTTATATTTGAGGCTATAATTATTTATTTGAAATTTATGGGCCTAAGAAATATTAAAATAGTATTTTATTTAGGATTGATTTAATGGAATTAATATTTTTAATTCAGGGTCAGGGTGAGCGCCGTAGGCATTAGTTTGGGATTCCTGTTGGCATAGTTCAAGAAACCAGGTAAGGGAATAAATTAAGTCAAAATTTTCATGGAAATACTTATTATTCTACAACATTTTATTTCAGAAATTATGTATGGTATAAAATTATGTTTGGAAAAATTACTGCATTTTATAGGGAATGTTTATATATATATTATCAGTGAAAATGGTTTAATTTGTGTGGCATGGGTATAAAATCTTATGATTTATGTGATGGCAAAATGTTATGTTTTTAGAACCTTCATACTATTATTGTTTTCGGGAAATGATTAAAACAGTACAAGAATTATATTTTTCGTAATTTATGTGAAAAAACGTAAGGGCCGTAATTTATAAAAATGGCGCAAGACTCATAATTTATGAAACGGCACAAGGGCCATAATTTATGTGAAATGGCGCAAGGACCATAGTTTATATAAAATGGCGTAAGGGCCATTAATTTATATGATATGATTTGAAATGTCGACACAAGGGTCGTAATGAAAGATACGTTATTTTTATGAAAATATTATTATGTTAGATATTATGATGAAACGGTTATATTCAACATATGAAATACAGTATATGATATCAGTACCTGGATGGCTTAGTTTAGTTAAGTTCAGCAGCATGGTGCCGTAGCTATATATGTATTCAGATATGTTAGTGCTACCACATGCCGCAAGGGGCTGTGGGAGATTGACAATTGATGTGACTTCAGTACAGAGTTGTAGACGTCCCCCTAGCAGTCCGGAGCAGGTTGGGGCGGGCCCATCGTACTTATAGACTTATATTGATCTAGCATGGTTGGCCAGCTAGTGCTAGGTCCCGCCTTTGGGCCGCACAACCCAGTTATGTGGGGGTAATACATGGCATCAACTAGCTATCCATCCTGGGATTTATTTCACGTATTATATAGTGATATAAAATGTTTTACATGTACCAATATATAGCATGACATGTATGCTACTTTCAAATATGTTTATTCAGTATTTATTAGACAGATTTCTCAGATATGATTTATGTACAGTATATGCTTATGACACGTGAAATGCCTATATTGTCACACACTGATATTAGTTTATTTCCCTTACTAAGAGGTGTCTCGCCCCAGTTTTAAAATATTTCAAGGAATCCAAGTAGAGGAGCGAATATAGCTCCGCAGCGATAGTGGTCGCCTGATTTACCTTGCCAGAAGGGTAAGTCGTTCCACGAGGGTCAGATGGATTTTGGGGTAGTGATCCTATGGAACTTTATGTTCATGTTGGGATGTGTGTATTTGAATATGATAGATTTTTGTATAACTCTGGTATTGTGTTTGTTGGACTATTTGATATGTATATGTAGCCTTTTGCTGCTAAGGTGTCAAGTTCATATGACGAGCGGTACAAGATAGACTGATGCGCCCTCCTTGTCCCAGATGCTATAGGAGACACCTGAAAGAGTGCCAAGTGAGGGAGGTTGTCTGTTATCGGTGCTATCAGCTTGGACATATTTTGAGATACTGTCAAGCACCTCTAGCGATAGCGGCTGCTCTTCAACCATATAAGGGAGACTATTAGGCACCTCAAGGTGGACAACAAATGAATACTGTTCTAGCGCAAGTTTATGCACTGACGACGAGAGATACTGAGGCGGCAGGAGATATGGTGACATGTAGTAAAGTTATAATTTCAGTTAAAGTTATTGTTTTATGTGATTTAGAAGCAATGTGTTCATTTATTTCTTGGGAATATATCAGACTGTGTAAGATGGGAAATTAATTGTTAGACATCAAATTATTTGTAGCCACATCAATAGGAACAATGGTAAAATGTAGAATGGTGTTTAAGGATGGTCCAGTGGATATTTAGGGAAGGATATTGTCTGCTAGTCTTGTAGTGCTTTATAGGCACTAGTTTATTTTGATCTTGGCAATGGATTGGCTAGCTATCAGTTAGACCAATATTAACTATTATCAGAGAGAGGTAGTGTTCAGACCTCCAAGAGGACAAGAGTATAGATTTGTGGGGCCATGTGTGCACGCCCCACCATAGTTATTATCCACCATTTAGGTGAGGAGGTTGTTGTTGGAGGGTTGTCAGGGATTTGTGGATTGTGTGAAGGAGGTACCAGAAGGAGAGTTGAGATTAGAGGATATCCTGATAGCAAGGGATTTTTCTGATGTATTTCCTGAGGATTTTTCGAGACTACCTCCTGAACGTGAGGTAGAATTTGCTATTGATATGGTTCTGGGGACAGCGCCGATTTCGAAGGCGCCGTACAGAATGGCACTAGCAAAGATGACAAAAAAAATGAAAGAACAATTGCAGAAACTGTTAGATAAGGGGTTTATTGGGCCTAGCGTGTCACCCTAGGGAGCGCTAGTATTGTTTATGAGGAAGGAAGATGGGTCAATGAAAGTGTACATTGACTACATATTTTCATATTTTCATAAGTCGGCCAAAATAGTGAGGACAGTGTAATCCTAAAATTAAGATGTCATAAGAATGTAAGCTACTAAGTGGGCAACAATTTGACTTCTATGTTCTGTGGAAATTCTTTATTCCCTGGTAAGTGATGTTATCACCATAACCTAAAAAAAAAAACCTGAGAATAAGATGTCATAAGCATCACATTGCCAAGTAACCTGAAGGATCTTGTGAATCAAATAACACCTAACCGAATCATCTTTAGCAACTTACCTAAAAGAAAAATCATAATGATAATTGGACCTTAGCAATCTACCATCCAAAAGGAAAACCATACATGTTAGGACCTGAAGCTTTATCTTTTTGCTCTATCCTATGCAAATCTTACTTGGCAATGGGATATCAATTTAACCTCTTAGGCATCGGCTCGATTGGGATTTGATTTGTATACAACCTAATGTGGAGTCTTCTGTTGTTGTCCATAATTGATTGTGGCTTTTGAAGCCATCCTCAAAATCTGATCTTTCTACCATTAGCAACTCTCTGGTACAAGTAAATGTCACCCTTTCCTTTCTGCTCCATTGCTATCAGACAATATTCAATCAATGATCATAGTTGACTAAACAACTTCATTAGTATTGTACTCGGTACCAAACACCAAGACACGTGTTTATTACATATTTGGCCAGTCACTGGAGCAAGATTAGTGTTGGCTTGAGTCAGTATATCAGGACTTAAACTTGCCATAATTGCAATCCTTGTTTTTCATTGAGGATATTTTCTAACTATATTTTGAAATTCAACATTTTCCAGCATAGGCTAGAAGTGGAATCTTAAAACTATTGGAAGTAAGAAAAATTTAGAAACCAATCTGGTAGAAAAATGATACTTTATCTTGATTTAAAAGTATAAGCCTATGCATTAGATTGACATTGAAAAGAAATTGGGTGATTAGAATTCCAGGGAATATTTGGAAGTTCATATAATTTTTACTCAAATGAATTACAAAGTTATGATGAGAGTTTGAAGTGCCTTTTATAAATTTGATAAGACAGGTTAATGATTACACATCCTAGTCTGGGATGTCCCAGCTAGTATGTTCCTTGATTAGTGTGAGTCATTATTGCAAGTTATCTGGTTAAAGATGAGGCTTACCATTGGTGGTCATCTATTGATCATACACCTAGTTGTTTGTTTTTAAAAGAAAATAGTATTTAGAAATCCAAATGGAGTAAGGGTTTGCTTTCTAACTAATAAGCTTTCACACTTGACGTCTTGAGTGATTAGGGAAGGATAGAATTTGGGCACATGTTTTGGGTTTGTAGTAGTAATGAAAGAAACATATGAGTTAACGAATCCCTAACTTCTTTACCCATAGGTGATGAATTTTTAGTTATTATTCATAGATGACTTATCGGGGCTACCTTTAAGAGGAGATTGAATTTAATATTGATTTTGTGCTAGGAGTGGAGCCTATGTCGATTACTTCCTATAGAATGACATCAACTGAACTAAGGCAACTTAAGGTGCAACTAGAAGATTTCCTTAACAAGGAATCTATTCGACCTAGTATATCATTATAGGTTGCACCTGTGTTATTCATTAAGAGACGTAATGGGGCCTTGGGGTTTTGCATTAATCATTGGAAGTTGAATTACATTACAGAATTGGTATCGACTTCTAGGGATTGGTGGATTATTTGATTAATTGGTAAAATCCCAAAATTTTTTAAGATTGATTTGCAATTAAATTATCACTAATTGGAAATTATACACCCCAAAGACAAAATTGAGTACATAGTAAGATCGCTATAAGTTTCTGGTGTTACCAATTGAGGGTTATCAATGCACCTTACATTTCCATAGATATAATGAATCAAGTTATTAAATCATACTTGGATCAATTCCTTATAATTTTTATGGATGATTTTTGGGATATTCAAAGACCCAAGAAGAGCATGAACAACATTTGTGGTTAATTTCACAAATATTATGAGAGCATAAATTATATGCTAAACAGGAAATGTTGGTGTTAGATCTTTGGAAGGTTAGAGATAGGAATTGAAGTTGTTGAGTGTTGGTGTTGAAGTAAGGTGTATTAGGACATGATGTATAATCCATCGATTTAAGTTAAATATCAGTTCTAATAGAATTGTTATAAAGGTTAACTCAGAACTTGTTAAGTTAATGATGAATTTTATTTTGGTTGTATTCAACAAATTTTGAGGACGAAATTTTTATAAGAAAGGGAGAATGTAACGTCCTAGAAAATGATATGCTTGGGAAGGTAAAAAATAAAAATAAAAATAAATAAATAATAATAATAAATTAATTAGTTAATTGATTAATTAAATAAATTAATAAAATTAATTAATTAATGATAATAACAATTTAATAAAAAAAATGATTACTCTTATATATATATATATATATATATATATATATATAATATTACATAATACTTTAAACTCCTTCAGGATACTTCCTGAAGGAGATGTCTCCTCTGAAATCCAGAGGGAGAGTTGCGCTCTCTCTCTCTCTCTCTCTCTCTCTCTCTCTCTCTCTCTCTCTCTCTCTCTCTCACGTCTCTCGTTTCCTCTGTCTCTCTCTCCCACTCTCTTCAATTTCTCGACAAATATTCGGTTGATCAGAAAATGAAAGGTGTTGTTGGATTCCTATCTCTGCCACCAATATTTCTATTGGAGCGGATTTATTATGGGAGGGGCATAGGCACCATTCTAGGGGTAAAGTAATTTTTCTCTATTTTCTCAATTTCTTCTTAGATCTTCAGTCAAATCGATGATTAGGTACTACCATGGGGTCCTAGTCGCGATTGTCGTCACTTTAGCGTGAGTAAATTTTCAATTTGGGTTTTCTAGGCCCCACTTCAAAGCGAGAGTGAGATTTGGGGAATTAGGTAAATTAGTTATATTTGAGGGTATAATTATTTATTTGGAATTTATGAGTTTAGGAAATATTAAAATAGTATTTTATTTATGATTGATTTAATGGAATTAGGATTTTTTGATTCAGGGTCCGGGTGAACGCTGCAGGCATTAATTTGGGATTCCTATGGGTGTAGTTCAAGAAAGTAGGTAAGGGAATAAATTAAGTCAGAAATTTCATGGAAATACTTATTATTCTACCGCATTTTATTTCAGAAATTATGTATGATATAGAATTATGTTTGGAAAAAACTACTGTTGTTTATAGGGAATGTTTATATATATATTATCAAGGAAATGGTTTAATTTGTGTGGCATGGGTATAAAATATTATGATTTATGTGATGGCAAAATGTTATGTTTTCATAACCTTTATGCCATTATTGTTTTCGATAAATGGTTAAAACAGTACAGGAATTATATTTTTCGTATTTTATGTGAAACGGCGCAAGGACCATAATTTATAAAAACGACACAAAGGCCGTAATTTATGTAAAATGGCGCAAGGGCCATACTTTATATAAAATGGCATAAGGGCCATTAATTTATATGATATGATATGAAATGTCGGCGCAAGGGCTATAATGAAAGATATGTTATTTTTATGAAAATATTAATATGTTAGATATTATGGTGAAACGGTTATATTCAACATATGAAATAAAGTATATGATATCAGTACCTGGATGACTTAGTTTAGTTTAGTTCAGCAGCACGGTATCGTAGTTATATATGTATTCAGATTATGTTAGTGCTACCACATGCTGCAAGGGGCTGTGGGAGATTACTAGTTGCTGTGATTTCAGTGCAAAGTTGTAGACGTCCTCCTGGAAATCTGGACCAGGGTGGGGTGGGCCCATCATACTTACAAACTTATATTGATCAAGCATGATCGGTCAGCTAGTGTTAGGTCCCGCCTTCGAACCACACAATCCAGTCACGTGGGGGTAATATATGACATCAACTAGCTATCCATCCTGGGATTTATTTCACGTATTATACAGTGATATAAGATATTTTACATGTACTAATATATAGCATGACATGTATGCTACTTTCAAATGTATTTATTCAGTATTTATCAGACAGATTTCTCATATATGATTTATGTACAGTATATGCTTATGACACGTGAAATACCCATGTTGCCACACACTGATATTAGTTTATTTCATTTACAAAGAGGTGTCTCACCCCAGTTTTAAAATATTTCATGAAATCTAGGTAGGGGAGCGAATAGAGCTCCGCAGCGGTAGTGGTCGCCTGATCTACCCTGCTAGAAGGGTAAGTCGTTCCACTAGGGTTAGATTGATTTTGGAGTAGTGATCCTAGGGAACTTTATGTTCATGTTAGTATGTTTGTATTTAAATATGATAGATTTTTGTATAACTCTGGTATCGTGTTTGTTGAACTATTTGATATGTATATGTTGTAGCCTTCCGCTGCTAGGGTGTTAGGTTCATATGACATGTTTATTTCCTAGCACCCAAAGGTCTGGGTGGATTTTGTATGTGATAGTTATGATTATTGGCGGGCTAATATGTGGAACATATATATATGTATATGTGGAAATTAGATAGGTCGTTACATGTTGATTATTTATGGACTACATTTAAATACTGAAATCGTGTGGCAGGTGAATATTATTTTGGGAGTTATGGTATAACCGAGTTTGTGAATGTTAAATACTGTAACTATTTGTGAAAAATATATAGGGATTTGATATAATGGTTGTAGGCCGAGTTTTATGTGACGATTGGGGGCTGGGATTTGTTTAGCGGTTGTGAGCCGAGTTTTATATGACGACGGGGGGCCAGGATTTCGTTTAGTGGCTTTGAGTCGAGTTGTATATGACGAACAGGGGCCAGGATTTATAAGATACAGGTTTTATAAGAATTAAGTTTGAGTTACAGTTTTTATTACTTAAATTGCATGATATGCTTTAGGAACCCTGAGGACCAGTTGTATTATGAGCACGGTATTGTTGCTAGAGATTCAGTAGTTGAGCATGTGCACCCACACTTTTTTGGATAGAAGTGGAGGGTGGTTTCAACCGATTAGCCTACGGAGAGGAGGTAACTTCTTTGGAAGTCTGGATTAGGAAGTGGTAAGACAATCGGACCTGCGACTAGGTTGCAGATGCCTGTAGGTGTATTAGCAGGCGAATGATTTGACTTAGTCTGGGTTGATCCCCCAGGGCTTAGTCCAGCCTTTGGGCCGCACAACCCGTACCATGAGGGAAGTAAATGGTATTTAGTCTCAGGGAGTGTCTTTTATACATATCTGTAGATTTATGTAAATGATGTTACTTATTTACTAAACTGTTTATACTATGGAAACGAGACGAGTATTTTCAACTGTGTAAAGTGAGTACAATGTGAAATAGCTATTCTCGATTAAATAGAGGATGAATGTTTTCTACAAACACTAAATGCATGCTGACCACACACTGATGTTAGTTTAATCTTCCTTACTGAGAAGTGTCTCACCCCAATATACAATTCATCTTTTCAAGATACACCAGGGATCATGCATAGCCGACTAAAGAGGCTGAGCTAGAAGTATAGTGTATGTACGTGGGATGTATGGACTGAGTTGTTTTTGTTTGTACTATTTTAATGGGTTGTAATATGGATAATTGACGGCTATTGTGTATAAAGGTATTTTAGAATTCTGGTATCAGGTACACAGATGTTACTAAAGTAGCACCTTGGACCCACGTGGCGGGTTGGGGCGTTACAGTATGCTTGCTTATGTACTGTTATAATTATTCGCATGCACACATTTAATTTAAATAAGAATATGTTGCACGTGTATGTCTGCACTGATAGCTTAATCGTTTTACATACACGTTTTCAATTGAATGGAATATGAACTGTGTTGAATCGGAAAATATTTAAATTAGTCAAAAAGTTTTAAAACACAATTCACCCCCTCTTTGGATCACACCAATTCCAACATACTATCTAAGAATATTCGGAGTATTTGCACTAAAATGACAAGTTGATTTGGGAAAATTATTATGAAGGCCAACAATCTTTTAAATATACTAAAAACATTTCCTTTAGAGTGTAAACATTGTTGAAATCTACCTTACATTGTCGTGGCATTCCCAAACACGAACTGGACAAGGTGGTTTTAATAAGTATTTTTGTGGAAAAACATGGTGCAATGGAGTCGCTACTAACCTTTTAGTATGGTTAGAACACTTGATTATTACCCAATTAAGGGTGGAATCGGTCTGAGTTAACGGAGTTAGGATTAGGAGTTCGGTTACGCAAGGGGAAGGTATGAGCACCCCCTACACACCCATTCTTATGAATGGTACCTAATTAATCGAAAATTGTCCCACAAATTAAATTTAATAAGCCTTTGAAACCCTTTCAAAAATTGTAAAGAAATGCACAATAAAAATACTATATAAGTATTCTCTCAAAACCAGGGCATATCGTACTCCGAAGAGCTCATGCCTCCCTTTTAAAATCATCGGGATTGGAAAATTGAGAAAGTATGATGCAAAATACACTCTTGGGGTTTTTGAAATTTGTAAGATTTTTCTAAGTATGAAAATACTATTTTGGGAGGTTTTTGAATTTATTCGGGATGAAAAAGTGAGCAAAAACATTTTTTCTTAGCTCAATACACTTTTTAAAAAAATTTTCATGATTTTTTTGAATTTTTATGTGATTTTTTTTATGTACAAGAACATTTTTTAATATTTTTTGCAAATTTTTTAAATAACACAAATACAATTAAGGGAAATAATGAGTGTGAATAAATATTTTAAGATTTTTCTTTTATTTCTCTGAATTTCCTATGACTTTCTGGAAAAACATTTTTATGATTTTTCCAAGCACAAAAGCAATTTCCTAACCTAAAAATATTTTTTTTAGAATTTTTTATAGCTTTTCTGATTTTATGATTTTTTTCAGGGGCAAAAATAATTTTCTCACCTCAAAATAATTTTTTTTGAATCTTTCTGTAATTTATTTGAATTTTTGTGATTTTTTTGAATTTCTATTATATTTTTTTTTTTCGAATTTTTATAAGTTATTGATTGACTGAATAAAGGTATAATAAATGAATCAAACTGAACAAGCTCCATACTGGTTTCAAAGACCAAAACTGGTTCGGGGAATGAACCAGTTAAGGGAGGGTCTGATCAACCTATTTTAGGCCCGGTCAAGGTCACATGTCAGCGTTTAATTGGCGGGTCAATGATGACTCAGATAGGCTATGTGGCACCATCATAGCCACTAACATAAGGAAGATCTGACGGCTATAGGACAAGCACGCGTCCCTCTACATGCTTGGGGAAAACGTAACCTACGTGTCACCTGGCGGGTGGAGGGGCAGAGCTCAAAGAGTCACCTGTCCTGGGGCAATCTGGGCCGTTCGGAGAAAATCTGATTGTGCAGTAAGAAACAGAGCTCACACGGATTGCTAATGCGGTAAAATCCTCACCGTACCTAAGAGAAACAGATCCTACGGTTGAGATTCACTTGGCTTGGCTCTATGACGTGGCGAAATCTCGTCCTTTCATGAGAAGCACAAATTGTGCGGTTGTCAAAAGAACATATAGGACTTTGCGTGTATGGATAGGATCATGCCATGTGTTGAAATCTGGTGGCTCCGAGATTCCTCATACTTAAACCAAAAAATTTTTGTTTTCCCATTTTCGTTCCATCTCTCTCGAAGCAGCCCTTCCTCCCTCTCTCTTCTCTCCTCTCATCTCCTACGAAGCCCTAGCCTGCACCTCTCCTTCTTTCTCAATCCTTCTTCTCTCTTCTCTTCTATCTCTCTGTGTCTGTGAAATGAAACCCTAAGGTTTCTTTCTTCTGTAAATTCCCAACTCTGCAACTTCAATCTTCAGAAGACCCACAAGCCCCTCTCTCTTTCTTCTCTTATATTCAAACTCTCTAAAACCTTTCTTCATTGAATAGGTAAGCCTAAAAATCCCTTCCCCTTGATTCTCTCTAACTCTCTATATCTGAACCCTCCGAGGCTATCTCCACAACCTGCAACTAGCCTCCTTGCAATTTTTCTTAACTTTTCGGACTCCGTTTCAATCTTCTTTTCACATATAGCCCAAAACCCTAGATCTTCTTTCTTCATTCCCTGTACTTTTCTAAAGAGAACCTACCTTCAGCTAGATCCTCATTTAAGCTCTTGTGGTCAGATCCGAATGACCTCTGAGTCTCTTAGGGGAACTAAGGTGATTGTCGAACGCCTTGTGCATGCCCCTCGGGGAAATCCCTTCAAATGTTCAAAGTTATTATTATTATTATTATTATTATTATTATTATTATTATTTGTTTGAACTACTGTTTGAATGTTGGCATCGGTCTGGTGTGGGTATTATGAATATTGAGCTTCTAGTTTTTAGCGACGATCTGATTAAACGCTATTTTGCCTGTGCTTTTAAGGTTAGGGTTTCTTGAGGGCTAGATTTTGGTTGGTTGGTGTTTTTGGTTTTAGGTTGAAGTTTAGGGGATGAATACGAGTCACCTTGTCTCAACTCAGCGAGTGATGAACAGGGTTCACTCGTGTGAGTCAGTCCGTGAGGATCTGTGTCAACTCAGGTGGACTCGAGTGAGTTAGTGGGCACATGATGGGAAACCAGGCACGTGTGGGACTTGATTTTTAAATGGGCCTAGGTCAATTTTTTTGTGTTTGGGCTTGGGGTATTTTTTGAAATGGGATTGTTCGGATTTTTTTTTTTTTTTAATAAAAAAAATAGGGAATTGGGCCTTAGGATTGATTTGAAAACAAGCTCGGGGCATTTAAAAAAATAGGAGGTTGGGTCGGGGTATTTAAAAAAAAAAAAAAAAAACAAATGGGCTGGTTGGTTTAAACAACAGATGGGCTTTGGTTTATGGGTTCAACTTGGACCAGAAGATCTGAACCCTAACTCGGATTAGAGGTTTGGATCGAGGGGATTTAGATATTGGTTCGAGTATGGGTGGTTCAGGTCTCGAGTTTGGGCTTAGGTTCAAATTAGTGGGTCCGAACCCCAATTCAATTCGAGGTAAGCTCAGGTTTAAATTTGAACCTAAGGCTTGGGGGATGGACACCTACACTCACACACAGTCATAATATGGATTGAACAAGATAAAAAAAAAAATAGATTTAGATGTTACCTCCCCTTCTTCTCTCCTCTTGTCTTTTCTTCTTCTTCTCTGTATCTGTCTAGTATTTGGGATTCTGAATCAACTCCTCTGCCCTGCTTCTTGGGCTCTGAATGAGAGGTTTTGAACCTCTGCTTCAGGTTCTCTACTTCTGTGCTTCTACTTCTGCTTCTACTTCTCTAATAGTTGTTAATTTGCAGACAGAACCTCTCTTCTCTAATTCTTTCCTCTCTTGATTTCTATAGGGGTTTTTTTTTGTTTTTTTTGTGCTTTTCTTATGGTCCCCGAGCTACAGTGCGAGCCTCCCTATTTATAGGGAGGCTCTTGGGTGATTTGGCGCCAAAATTGCCTAACAGAATTCCTTCTAACAAACCTGGCAGGGAATTATTCCCTTCTTTCTCACACATGCAACTTCCTTTTTATTTTATTTTATGAATTTGGGGCTAACTAACTGATTGCCCCATTTTCTTGGGTGCAGGTGACTTTGAGGAATGTCTCCAATTTGGTCAGATGGCAATCGAGGCGTGGAGGGTTTTGGAAATTTGGTTATATTTTATTGTATTTTTTGTATATTTTTTTGTATTTGTTTTCTGTGAATGGAATTTGTATGTACCCCCACCCCCTTTGTATTGCAACTATTGTTTATATTAACTTTCATTTTTCCTGTAACTTTCATTTCCTTGTATCCCTTGTTGTAACTTTTGCACGCACGTCTCCCATACATTGTATACTACATTCCTCCCTTCAAACACGTGTACCCCCTTTTTTCCTTTATTAAAAGAAAATGTGGCTTGATGTAATTTTATTTAGCTTTTGATAAGTAAAACAATATGTCACGGTTGACTAATTTGACACTAGGAGCAGAAAGTAATAAAGTATGGCCTAAAAATCCTAAAAATTATAATACCACTACTTTATTTTTTTTTTTGAAAAACTCAATCTCAACATTAAAAGGTTTAATTCCAAAACTAATAGACTCCAATTCAAGAATTTGAAAAACTCAATTTAAAATCTCAACTTGAAAATTTGTCACGCTCAAACTGAAAGGATTCAATTAACTTTGGGACTCAAAGAACTCAATTTCAAAACTAAAATTAAGGACTCAAATTTTGGGATTTTCACAATACTTAGCCTAATAAAGGAAATCGATTTTGAAATTGGGCCTCAAACGAGATTAATTTTGCAACTAAAAAACCTATACTTGGATGATGGAAACTGGATTAAGAAAATCAAAAAGATTTTATTCAAAAATCCAACAACTTGATTTGAAAATTTGTGAGGCTCTATTTTAGGAAAATCAAGGACTCAAATTAAAAATTACAAAACTTGGTTTCAAATCAAAATCAATAGGAGGTAATTGGGGACTCAAGGTTTTAATTTGAGAAAAGGGGTCTAATCCAAGATTCAAAGTCAAACTCTATTACACCAGGTCTTCTCCCGGCTGCTTGGTTAAAATTGGGTATCTACATTGTTAATAGACTATCATCTACAAAGAAGAGTGGACGATTAAGTGGTTCATTCTTGTTTAGTTTAATCCCCCTTAATTTATGTCCCTTTATCTTATGGTTTAAAAAGGAAGAAAAGGACCCCGAGAGTGTGGTTCAGGTGGTAGTGCGGGTTGCAGGAGTGTCTTTCACGAGATCAGGTGTTCAAATCCTTGTGGACTCGTTTCCACCCTTGGACTCCTGAATTTACCCTCCCTTTAGAATTGTAGGATCAACTTCAAGGAGCGCAGGATTAGTCACGTGGACCGTAAAACGGATGCGTGAATACCCGGTGCGTAATCCAAAAAAAAAAAAGGAAGAGAAGGTCTCTATAACATTAATAAAAATTAGAGGGATATTGGATTAGAATTATTTCCACCCTTAATTAGATTTTTATCCTTCTTCCTTTAGGGGTGGTTAAATGGGTCATGACCCAATTGGTGATTAGTAACCTATCCCTTTAAAATGAATTTGGATCGAAAAGGGGATAACCGATTTATAAACAAATCAACTCAAAGCCAATCAAATTAATAAACATGTTGATCGGGTTTGAGTTGGTATCTGTTGAATCACCTGTTTAATTTTTATAAAAAAATTATTAAATTATATTTATATATAAATCATTATATTTGATGCACATACAATTTATCATTTGAAATTTAGGAGGAAAAAACAGAAAATAGGCCGTAGGTGTTATTTTTTAAATTATAAATCACTTTTTTTTAAAAAAAAATTTAAGAGAAAAATAAAATAAATAATAAATGAGTACTATTAACTCACATACATTAAAATATTAATTAACTCACTTTTTTAAAAAAAATTAAAGAGAAAAATAAAATAAATAATAAATGAGTACTATTAACTCACATATATTAAAATATTAATTAGAAAAGAATAAACTAGTGTTGTTTTTTGAAATTTTAATTCATTTTTTTGCAATTTTTTAGAAAATAACTTTAAATAAATATATTATAAACTTCTCAATGGTATCTATTTATAACTCATTTATTGGATGGGAGGGGGAGGGGGGGGGGGTTTAGGTTTATGATTATCTGGCTCATTTATAACTGAGTTAACTTGAACCTAACTGATTTAAGTGTTACCCATTTATGACCCAACTCATTTTGTCACCTCTTCTACAACATGAAAGAATTTGTCATTTTTAATTCTCTTTACAACCCGTTTGAAACTTAAAAGCATTCGATAAAAGAAAGGAAAATATGAAAGTTTTATTTTTTTTATGTTTGATTATTAAGAAAATAATAAAGAAGATAAAAAATATACCAAATCAGTGAACAAAAAATTATTTTTACACATCCTTAATGTTTTATTTTTCTTATTTTTTAATTATACTAGCGGTGGGCATACACAATGCATGTGCTCCACGACTTTTAAATGTTAATTGTAACAAAATAATTAATAAATAAATCATCTTTCAAAAATAAGAATAATAAATTTATTTATAGGAAAAAATATTATTTATAGTGGTTTTATGTGGTAATGGCGTATTATTTTTTGAATATTTATGGGTAGTTATAGTGGTATTTTAGGAATATATTTGTAATTATAAGGATATTTTTGGAATATCTCTAGGTAATTACATGGAAATTTTTTGAACGATTAAAGAGTAGTGTAATTGGCATTTTGGGATGTTAAAAATCAGAACAGAAAGAGAAAATCCGCTTTCTACTAGTAGAGATTAGAACAATTTTTCTTTTATTGTTATTTTATATTGAGAGAAAATATAATGGAAAATGAATTTCCTTCTTATTTTACTTTCCTTTATTTATTGTAGGCAAAATACTGGATCTGAACTAACCATTATTGATTGTTTCCTGATATTCTTCTCTTTTTTTTTTTGTTGCTATTTTTCAGTTCGAGAAAAAGAATATCAACCACTAAATTTATTTTTCTCTTTATTCAATACATCTTTTTGAAAAATTGTACCATATTCAAATAAATATTCGTAATTGGTAAAAATAGAAATTAGCAGGCCCTTTATGTGAAAAAATAATTTCTAAAAGCCTTCATCATTTGAGACTCTGAAAACATGAAAAGAAACAAGCATGAAAACGAATTTACATTTTCATATTTGATTATCAAGAAAAATAAAGAAGAAATAAGAATCAAGGATAATGATCGGGGAAAGGAAAGGAAACTTATTTTTCATTATATTTTCTTATACTAGACACCACTAAAAACGAAATCTTAATTTAATGCCGTTAAGAATTAAGAAAAATTAAATTTAAATAGTATCTAAAATAATATTTTTGTCCATTAATGTAAAATATTTTTTATTTCCTTCTCCACGTTCCTTTCCTTGATAATCACCTTCATATTTTTCATTCCTTCCAAGTTCCAAGTTCTCCAAATGGATTCACAAGCTTAAAAACACGTTGGGGCGGGAGGGATGGCTTTTCACATTTTCAGTTTTCCATGTGGGCTTCGACAGAATATAGGCCGTAGGACGTGGGCCTTTGATCTTGATGTGGCCCAATTGCCGTTGTTCAAAAAGGCCAGGCCCAAAAAATAGGAAATTTAAGCCCACTACAAATTTTGCAATTGGCGGGTCGTCCAAACAGCTCTTTGACATTGGTCGTTGTGTACCATAAAACTTTAAAATACATTAATATTTCACGGCGAAAACAGTTGGTCCCGGCGGGGCTCGAACCCGCGACCTTCGGCTCATAAGACCAACGCTCTAACCAACTGAGCTACGGGACCCACGGTTGCGTACTTATCCTTTTTTTTAAGTTTCATAAACTTTACTAGCCGTTGAACAATTTTGGGTCCGCCGAGGGTTTCTAAGAGAAACTTTGCACAAATTATGAATTGATTCTAAAAAAGGCAAAGTTTGTCTTTGGTGACATGACTGTTTAAAATTAGTTTGTTCTAATGTTTAGAAAAGATTTTGAATTTAATTTGTGTGGACTTCAATAAAATATGAATTAAAATTGTATCAAATTTTGTTGAAATCCATTCAAATTCAAATTTAAGATTTGAAATCTGTTACCAAATACAACTTGTATGAATTTGGATAAAATTGAATACAATTTTAGATCTTATTTTTTTCTCAAATTTGTATAAAAATTTAAATTTGTATTTAGTAAGATGGATTTTTGAGATTCGGATTTAAGTTGTATGAATTTAGATAAAAATTTAATACAATTTTATATTTTATTTTACTCAAATTTGTACAAATTTAAATTTAAGATTCAAATTCTAAACTTATAATCAAATAGAGGTGAATTTATGCTATGAAATTCAAAAGAAAATATAATTTTTTTGCTCATGAAAAGTGTTTGTTTATGTTGTGTTCTCTAATGAAATAATGCTTGGCTTGAAGTTGAGCATGCCCAATCCATCATCTTCTTCAAATTTCAAAGCTTCTGTAATGCCAATGTGAATACCCTTTTTGTTTTTTGTTTGTTTTTCAAAGGTGGTGTAAAGCCTCTAACCATTTCTGCTGAATCCACCATCATGTATGTTTCTTATTCTATGCCAGCTTTTGATTGCAACCTTGACTGCTTGTGCTTTGGGAAAGACCCCTAATAGTAAGAGGGTTCCATGATTCCCTTATTTCAAATCTCTATTTCATTGGGCCATTGGGACACTCCTTCTGAAAGAGGTCACCTACCCCAATGTCTTTGTAGGGGCTAACATAAAGAGTTCATTTCATCCATACTATATATCCATTACCAAGCCCCACCATTCATATAATCTAAAAGGTGTTTTTAGCATTTTGTTTCCCCCAAAAATACTTCTTTTGGCACGTCTATGGGGGAACCATATTTATGCCATCAATTATCAAGGATAGTAGAAAGGGTCTGTCTAGTGACATCGACCCAAGAGATATCCCACGGGGTACAACTAAGAAATTATTGGTCAAGACCATTCCTAAGAATGGACTAAATAGGAAAGGAACCTAGTTCCAAATCCCATTTGCCAACACCCACTAGGTTAACAAACACCGGGTAGTAGATGGCTGAGGAGAACTAGTATTTGGCCTCACATGCCTCTAAGAGGTAATAATAGTTATGAAGACCCTTTTAGAATATTTCAAGGCCACAATGAAGGCTTGGATGGAGGACACGTTCAAGGTCTCATGAAGGACATTTTATTTTTTGAGGCACATTGAAAGGTTGAGAAATTTGATTGTTAGTTAGCTTGGGGGCTTTTGCTTGTTGATGCATATGATTAATGACTTATCCCATTTTTGGGAGTTCAAAGTTCACACATTTGATTTGAATTTATGTGAATTTGGGTGAAATGTAGTATAAAATTATGCTAATACAAGTTTGAGACTACCTATTATCATTTATGACTAAACAAATAAAATTGAGTTCAAGTAATCAAAATTTCAAGGTAAAATAAAAGAGAAAATAAAACTTCACATAGCAATCGATCAACCAATTATGGGTAGTTGACCGGTACCCTTTCCTAGCCCCAGCCTCAGGATTGTTAACCAGACCCTTAGGGGCAGTTAACCAAGCTAGATAATTTCTAAAATTGTGTTAATTTGTAACGCCCTGATTTTGTACCATTTTTTTTTTCCTAACATAAAATATTATTACTTTGATACCCTTAAAACGTAGTCAAAGTCAACTAGGACTCATAGGTTCTGGGAATTTACCTATTTATACATATATGTCATCTAAACAACGGAAACTCTAATATACTTAACTTATATACAATATCAGAGTTTCATTGTTTCTAAATATATACATATATCCCAAAAATCCATCCTACCACCAACCCCTTGTACTTACCCTGCAACAGAGGTAATACTAGTGAACTCCTTTATCATGGAGCTCGCTCCACTCGTCTGTCGGGATTTCGTGAAATATTTGTAATGCTGGAGTGAGACACCTCTCAGTAAGGGAAATAGACTAATATCAGTGTGTGGCAACATGAGTTTTATCATATTATAAACATATACTACAAATAATATAACTATAATATATATCTTAAACTGTAACTGATAACACATGGAAAACTATACTTTTAAACATAATCTTACTAAACCATAATGAATTTTTGTATCATTTAAATCATCTGTTAAATCTGTATATTACTGAATTCTTACCCTAGATGTATAACTGCAAATCATGAATTAACCCGGCATGACTTGGGTTGTGCGGCCCGTAAGCTAGACTTAACACTAGCTGGCCTACTAGGTTAAGTCAAACATGACATAACTACGCATGATTGCCCACCCTTCCTGGCCTACCCATCCTACTCTCTATCAAACCTCTAACGGATCAGTACACATAGGGTATCCTACTCACTGCCTACACTTTCGGGCTAATCGGCCTCCGACCCACACTTCCTAAATATTGCGGTTGCACTGTCAGCTATACACCAATCTGGTCCGCCCATCCTACTCTCCGTCAAACCTCTAATGGGTCGGTACATAGTGGGTATCCTCTCTCCGATCTAGCTAGCTAGCAACGATGTCGAGCTCATAACATACGTAACCATCTAGATTCTGTTACTATATAATACATTTTACATAATATATTTTTGTTCTTAAATAACATTTTCATATTTCTAAAATAAAATTTGTTTTTCACATATTTCTGAGTAAAAGCTGTCATTTTATAATTTCTGAATAAATTGTCATACTAAAACTGATCACAACATTTGCACCGACTTATCATATCACGGCATCTGCGCCGGCTATCATTACATGGCATCTGCCCCGGCTATCATTACCCAGCATATGCGCTGATTGTCATATCACAATATACTACAAATATCTTAACTTATGTACTATTTATGATCTTTCTAAAAATTGCTGTAAAATCAAACTTATTCTATGAAATATAACATATTCTGACATACTGTTACTCCATTAAACTTATACTCATGCCACACGAGTGAGTTCTACTCTGTATTATACTATAATATGCTATCAAATCTATTCAATACCAGTATTCCCAAAAACTACATTAATTCATAAATAAATTTCTGAAAATAATTGACTTAATTTATTCCCTTACCTGTTTCCTGAGAAGCTTGTAGAAAAACCCTAAATCACGTATGTGGCGTTCAGAACTCCAAACCTTGAAATCACATTAACCCCAATTTAAACAACTCAAAAACCCAAGTATATTACCATCTAACATCTTTCTTGGGTTCACATATTCCAAATAACTGCATAAACCCTAAAATAACTTACTTTCCCTGATTTTGGGATGGTGCCGAAGAATCCCAAATCAGCAATTTCTTCCAGTTAAGTTATAGAGAATCTCCCTAAGATTAACATGGTAACTTTCGATCGTCGAAATGGGGTAAAACAGGGTCGGATCAGAGGAGCTAAGGAGGATAAACCGGAAGTAGAAAGAGAGAGAGAGAGACTATGAATTTCTCACCAAAAATATGATTTTTCTCTATATATAGGCGGTTGTCCACATGGCCTCGTCGATAAGACGCGTGTACTCTTCGACGAGTCGAAGAAGGGTATTCATCGATGAAGATCATGAGTTCGTCGACGAACCCTTAATGACTTGAATTTCTTGCTCTCAGTATCTTCTCGTCGACGAGACACGTGTACTTCATTGACGAGATCTAGAAGGATGTTCATCGACAAGAACCCTAGGTTTGTCGACGAATTCTTGCCGATGCTCCTTAATATAATTCATTTTCCTTCTTTTCTTTTCCTTTATTATTTTATTGTTATTATTTTTTTTGGTCTCTACATCCTCCCCTCCAAAAAAATTTCATCCTCGAAATTCGCTGACTATACATGTACCAAACTCTAAAGAGAAAATTTTCCTGTACTTTTATTAATTACCCTCACTTATGGCGGAGGAATACCATGGTTACACATACAGCTCTGAGAGATTACAATAACTAACCAATATTCTCCTAAAACCCAATATATCCTATAATTCAAAACATAATTTATACATATATTACCCTGCACTGCATAAAATAAAATCGAAAGAATACTTACCTTACCTGAGTTGTTACTTTACTTTTCCTGACTAATGCTAATCCCCATGGAACAGATGTGGGTACTTCTGTCATATCTCCTCCTATAACTCCCACGAAGCTTCCTCCATTGTATGCTTCCTCCACAATACTTTCACTATTGGAATTTTCTTGGTGCGCAACTCCTGTTCCTTCCTATCCAGAAGTTGCACTGGTATTTCTTAATATGTTAAAGTATCTCTAAGATCCAACTCTCTATAGCTAATCACATGGAAGGGATCTGAGACGTATTTCCTCAGCATAGATATATGGAATATATCATGAATCCTAGACAGTGTTAGTGGTAAAGCTAATCTATAGGCAACTGGACCCGCGCTCTCTTAAGTATTTCAAATGGGCCAATGTACCTAGGGTTCAGTTTGCCCTTCCTCCCAAACCTCATGACACCTCTCATCGGTGCTACTTTCAAGAATACATGGTCTCCTACATCAAACTCTAATTTTCGGCGACAAGTATCTGCGTAACTTTTCTGCCGACTCTAAGCTGCATTAATTCTATCTCTAATAAGTCGAACTTTATCATATGCCTGTTGTACCAACTTTGGAACCAAAACTCGCCTTTCACCCACTTCATCACAGTATAGTGGAGAACAACATCTCCTACCATATAATGCCTCGTAAGGCGTCATTCTAATGCTGGCCTGATAGCTGTTATTATACGCGAACTCAACCAGCAGCATAAACTGGGTCCAACTACTCCTGAAGTCTAGCACACATGCTCAAAGCATATTTTCTTGTATCTGGATCGTCCTCTCTGTTTCCCATTAGTTTGGGGATGAAACGTTGTACTGAATGATGATGTACTAGTCTATTCAAGGAGCTATGAGGAGCATGAGACACATTCGAGGCAGGTCTTACAGACGCTTAGGGGAAAGAAGTTGTATGCCAAGTTCAACGAATGTGAATTCTGGCTCGAGAAGGTTGTGTTTTTGGGGCATGTCATCTCAGGGGATGGAATTTTTATGGATCTTAGTAAAATTGATGCGGTAGTGAATTGAGCTAGACCGAGAAATGTCAAGGAGATCAAGAGTTTATTGGGGCTAGCTGGATATTATCGTTGTTTTATTGAGGGATTCTCAACTTTATCAGAGCCTCTGACGCGACTAACTAGGAAGAACATCATATTTGAATGGGACGACAGCTGTGAGCAGAGCTTCTAGGAATTGAAGTAAAGGCTTTTCACGGCACCAGTGTTGATCATTCCGTCAGGGGTTGAGGGTTATGTTATCTATAGTGATGCGTCTGTGAATGGACTTGGCTGTGTATTGATGCAGCATGGTATGGTGGTAGCATATGCTTCTAGGCAGTTGAAAGAGTATGAAAAAAACTATCCTACCCATGATCTTGAATTGGCTGCAGTAGTACATGCATTGAAGATTTGGAGGCATTACCTGTATGGCAAGCGATGCAAAATCTTCTTCGACCATAAGAGTTTAAAGTACTTCTTCACTTAAAAGGAACTGAACATAAGGCAAAGAAGATGGTTGGAACTTATTAAAGATTTTGATTGTACTATCAGTTACCACCTAGGAAAAGCAAACATGGTAGTTGATGCGCTGAGCATGAAGTCTGTGAGACCAGTGTTGGCAACTATGGAAATTTAGTATCCGATCATAATGGATCTGGAGAGCTTCAACATAGAGTTGGTTAAGAGTGATCCTCAGGCATGTATTGCCAGTCTAGTGGTGTAGCTTACTCTACAGGAAAGGATTAAAGCGGCTCAGAAAGAGGACCCAGAATTAGTAGAAGTGATAGCCAGAGTACGAGATGGTCAAGGAGAGGAATTTTGTATTACAGATGACGGAACTTTGCGATTCCGTTCTAGATTATGTGTTCTTGCTGATGCTGATATCAGAAGGACCTTCCTAGAAGAGGCTCACAGATCTCTATACACAATTCATCCCGGCAGCACAAAAATATATAGGGATCTGCGAGACTCTTATTGGTGGAGTGGTATGACGAAGGAGATTGCTAAATATGTAGCATAGTGTTTAACGTGCTAGCAGGTAAAAGTAGAGCACCAGAGGTCGGCAGGCCAATTGCAGCCACATTTTATCTTATAGTGGAAATGGGACCACATATCTATGGATTTTATTTCAGAGCTTCCGTCAACATTGCATGGCCAGAATGCAATCTGGGTGATTGTAGATCGTTTGACCAAGACCGATCATTTCCTTCCCATCAAGATTAGCTAATCCATTAACAGACTATCAGAGATTTATATTCAAGAGATAGTCATTTGCATGGTGTGTCAGTGTCTATAGTGTCAGATTGAGACCTACATTTCACGTCCCGATTTTGGAGGAGCTTGCAGAAGGCTCTAGGGTCTCAATTATCTTTTAGCACGACATTCCATCCTCAGTCAGATAGGCAAACTGAAAGGATGATTTAGATATTAGAAGATATGCTTCGAGCATGCGTGCTAGATTTTAGGAGTAGTTGGACCCAGTTTATACCGCTGGTGGAGTTTGCGCACAATAACAGTTATTAGGCCAGCAATGGCATGACATTGTTTGAGGCGCTCTACGGTAGAAGGTGTCGTTCTCCTCTATATTGGGATGAAATGGATAAACAATGAGTTGTGGGACTAGAGTTAGTCCATCAAGCATATGATAAGGTTGCTCATCAGAGATAAAATCAGTGCAGTTCAAAGTTGACAAAAGAGTTACGCCGATACCTGCCGCAAGAAATTGAAGTTTGATATCGGCAATCATGTGTTTTTGAAAATAGCTCCGTTAAAAGGGGTTATGAGATTTGGAAGGAAAGGTAAACTTAACCCTAAGTTTATTGGCCCGTTCGAGATTCTAAAGAAAGTGGGGTTGGTTGCCTACAAGCTAGTTTTACCACCTATGTTGTCCAGGATACACGACATATTCCATGTCTCCATGTTGAGGAAATACGTCCCAGACCCTTCTCATGCAATCAATTATAGTGAATTAGAGCTCAGTGATTCACTAGTTTATGAAGAGGTACCAGTGTAGATTCTGAACAAGAAAGAGCAGGAATTACGTAATAAGAAGATTCCTCTAGTAAAAGTCCTATGGAGAAATCACGCAATAGAAGAAGCTTCTTGGATGCTTGAGGATCAGATAAGGCAGAAATATCCGCATTTATTCAGTAGGGTTCTGTTAAAATCAGAAAAGTGTAAATGGTTATGAAATGTTTATTTTGCAAGTTAGTCAGTATATGTAGTAGTTTAGTTAGTAAGTAGTATTTTGGAGAATTTTATTTTGCATATGTAATCTCCCAGAACTCTGAATGTAACCACAGTATTCCTCCGCCACAAGTGAGGGTATGTAATAAAATAAGTAGATCGTTTGTTTTTAGGGGATGGTGAACCATATGGATAGTAAATTTCTAGGACGAAATTTTTATAAGGAGGGGAGAATGTAGAGACCCGATGAATTAAATTAATTAAATAATAGAAGGAGGAGAGAAAATAAATTGTAAATAAGAATTCAACAGGGTTTCGTCGACGAACGTAACACGTTCATCGATGAACGCGCTTTATGTAATCATCGACGTGGACATATGTCTCGTCAAAGAGAAGTTACCGAGGGGCTATTCTCAGTTCTGAATTTTGTCGATGAGGAATAAGCGTTCGTTGACGAACTCCCTTCATGGCCTTATTGACGAGGTGACATGTCTCGTCGACAAGTGTAGGTGTATAAATAGCCTAAACTCGGTTTTCACGGCAGAATTTATGCGAAGAACCTCTCTCTCTCTCTCTCTCTCTCTCTCTCCTTTTCAATTTTCCTTCCTTCTCTCTAAGATTTTGGGTCCATTCTTTGCCGACTCGACGATCTGAAGCCGCCAGGCTACTCATGGGGAAGTTCTCTTCAAATCTATTAGAGGAGATCGTTGGTGGGGCTAACTTGGACTCCATCCCAAGTTCAGGATAAGAATTTATGTTGAGTATTTGGCATTCCTACAATTGTAGGAAAGGTAGCACTCGAAGAAATACTAAAGTTTTGTTCAGAGCAATGTTGTTTTTAGGGTGTTGAACAGGGAACCCTGCTGGTGCAAGACTAGTCATTTTAGGGCTTTCCAATAGTCAAGTAAGGGAGTAAACTAAAGCAGTAATTTTTCATGAAAATTTTTATTAATTAATAGCATATTAATTTTTAGAAAACATGTATTATGTATGAGTATATTTGGGAAAATGTACATTTGGAAAAATGCTGCTATTACACAGGAATATATATTTTTGGTATAAAATGTCAGAAAATGTAATTTCAGAACAGAATTCATGTTTTATTAAGTTTGTGTGGCATGAATATTATTTCACGTATATTGTATTATGTTAAGTCATATTTACAGAAAAAGCATGTTTACAGTTATTTTCAGGAATAACACGCTAAAACAGGAAATTATGATTTCAAAATATATGATAAACAATAAATATTTTCAGTTCAATATTTATGATATGTTCGGCGCAAGGTCGTGATTATTTATGTTATGAAAGAATATAGAAAATGCTATTAATCTATTTATGTTAAAACGGTATATGATTATGCATTATATGTTATCAGAACTCGGATGATAGTTCAGATCAGTTTTTAGGAGCACGATACCGTAGCTATACAGTTCAGTTTAGTTCAAACTAACTTGTGCTAACTACCCCTTCCAGTAGAGGGGATGGGAGATAGATAGTCGATGTGGCTTTCAGTGTAGAGTTGTAGACGTCCACCTGACAGTCCAAACCAAGGTGTTGCGGGCCTATCATACTTACAGACATTTCTGACTCGGCAGTGCTCGACCAGCCATTATCGAGTCTCGCCTTCGGGCTGCACAACCTGTCATGGGGGGTAATACATGACATCAGCTAGCTATTCATCTTAGGTATATTTTAGTACTACTAGTTATATCAAATGATTTTATGAAAAGTGAGATACAATATGATTTTGTATAGCTATGAAAGTGTATGTTTATTTGGTTATGATATTATCAGTGTTTTCAAGCATGTAATATGTACTGTATATTTATTATAGCACGCAAATATTCATGTTTCCACACAACTGTATTTAGTTTACTTCCCTTACGAAGAGGTGTCTCACCCTAGCTTAAACCATTTCAGGAAACCCAGACAGACAGGCGGACCGAGCTCTGCGCCATTAGAGATAGTTTTTACTACCCCGCTAGGAGGGTGAGTTTTTGAGTTAGGATCAGGTTTTTGATGTAAGATCCTAGTTTTATCTTTTGGTATTTTTGGGATTGTATATATACATCTACAGAAGTATAGTAGAATGTAAGTATCTCTGGTATTGTATTTTATGGTTGGGTGGATGAAATTTATATTTACTGCTGCTTAGGTGTCCGCTGTGTATAACAGGTGTGCCCCTGTTACCCACGGGTTCGGGTTGACTTTGTTGTATTATAAGCTATGGTATCATGGTATTTAATATGATTGATTATGTAGTAAATTAAGCAGGTCGTTACAATTATGAAGCATGAATCTTGATATTGATATATGAGTATGAAATTAATTCTTGACCATATCAGTTTACATGCTAATGAGGGATCACATTATTTATCACTTGCACGATTAACTAATGGATAAGCATATAATGATTGAAATATATGCTGGCTTATGGACCTTTGCATTGCAATCTAAATGTGAAAATTTTTTTGGTCTGTAGTATCTTTGCATAATATTTATTTTGGTTTATCTTCTTGTTGATATAAAAAGGGAGAGATATTTGATTTGAAAACTTGATATCCATGAGCAGCGCATGATATGATATTGGTATTATTCTTGATATTGGTATCCATGAGCACTTACATGAAATAAATTAATATTTGAAGCATGACATGATAAATTTAAAAGCACAATTGGTATTTTCATGAATATAGAGTTTACAATTCACGAATGAAAGTCTGCATTTATTGAATATAAAATACATGTCATTCAAGGGGAGTTAGAATTGTTAAATAATGATATCATGATTTATGTTCATTACTGAAAATCATTGAAAATTATGATATACAATCTTTTGTATTTTCTCATACTACTTTGGAAACTTATTGTCTATCTTTTTATGCATGTTGAATGCAATGTTTTTGTTTTAATTATTCACTTGATCTATACTTTTGCTTATGATTGTTCATTGCCTTAGTATTTATGTTTTTCTTGATATCTTACTCTTTTTGATTGGTGTCAAAAGGGGAAGAAGTTTAGGGTAAAAATTGAGCATGATACTGCATACCTAAGCATGTATATTGACTCAACTATGAAAGTATTTGATCTTGAATGATGTGATCTTGATCTTGAATGATGTGATTTTGATATATGAGCAATGATATTGAAATTGATCTTGATATTGCAAATATTGTTAAGTTGATGCTTATTGTAAGGGGAAGTCTTTTTAAGGCTTACTCAATTTTTAGCTCCTTGTTTGTTATCATCAAAAAGGAAAGAGATTGTTGGCCTTGCAAATGATAACAAATCGGAAGAACTTAACATATTTGGTTAAATGATGATATTTCAGGACTCAAGTATGTGAATACAAGGTCAAGTGCTCACAAGGATCATTGAAAGCTTATACTCCAAAGAAAGATGATCCAAAGATAGCTCAAGCAACATCAACATGATTAAAGTGTGTAGAAATCTAAAGCTGACTCAAGCTCAAGTCAAAAGAGGACACAAAGCAATATACCATGGAAGAATTCAAGTTTAGAGTTTTAGGCTTTTGGACCATGTTGTAAGTACTTCATATTAAAATATCTTATGGAAATATGTTGAAGCTCTTTAAGGGTTATTATGGACTTAGAGAACTTTATTTCAAATCCCAGAAAATGTTTTTTAAGTAATCAAAGGAAGAGAGCAAAAAGGTTTTTGAAAACAAATATGAAAAAACCAGAATTTGGTCTGCTCAGACGATTGAAGTTTTACTTCAGAAGACTGAAGAATAAGTTTAGTCTGCTGAAGAATTTCCTGTTGAAATTTTGAAGAGGCAGTACACCCTCAAAATACTGAACTGGTAAGCCCAATCAACTAATCTTGTTTCTAGTTCAAATTTTTTGATGTTTTAAAGTACTTCAGAATACTGAACCCAACACTTCAGTCTACTGAATACTGTTAACGGTTAGAAATTTTAAATGTTTTAAAATTCAAATTATGGTTTCTTGTGCTCCAAATTTTATAAAACTTGGGAAATACTCCAAGTAATCTTAGGCAACACGAAAATACTTTTATTAGCCTGTAAATACATGGTTTTAGCAAATCAAACACACCAAGAATTAAAAATTAGCAATCAAGTTCTCTTTGCTTTCAATCTTTAGAGGCTCAATTGCACACATCCTTGCTGAAGTTTTGCTACTAAGTATTGCTAAGATTTAATCACTGAAGTTAAGCACAAATTCTGAATCTTTCAATCAAAGAAGGAAGATCCCAATGATAAATTCTCTTGAGCTTCAATCTATTTCAATTTGATATTTGATATTGAAGTATATAGTGCTTTAAATTGTATTAATCTACTCTTGTGAGAGTGTTATTGTACACAAGGATTGTTTCTTGTTTCCTTGTAGTGAATTGATGGTTCAGGTTGTTGGATCGTTGTGCTGAGCATGGGCTATCGCTTAGAGAGGCGTTGCTCTAACCTATTGAAGGGGTCACCAAGCGTGGGGTATCGCTTGGAGAGGCGTTGCTCTAGCCTATTGAAGGAGTGACTAAGCGTGGAGTATAGCTTGTAATGGTTTGGTCCGTCCGAAAAGGAGTGTTCTAGTGGAATCCTTAGGTGGTATTGGCTTAAGGCGAGGATGTAGGCTGGGGATAAGCTGAACCTCATAAAAATATTAGTGTCTCTCTTTCCCTTCTATTTACTTTCAGCATATATATATATATATATATATATATATATATATATATATATATATATTGTGTGGAGTTTATGCAAAGTGCAGGTTGCTGAAAAACAAAACCGAGAATAAGAAGACTCTTAATATAAGAAAGTACGTTTTGATTAAATTTTTGCAGAAACCCAAAATGGAGTACATTGTTTGATCATTTGCGGAAATCTTATTTAAGAGAGTGCAAACAAATTTCATTAAACTTACATATATTCACAAGGCTACATACAACCAAATACCTTGAGTTCAATTTCCAAAAAGCTATCTTGATTGGGTATTTTGTTATTGATTACTTTAGTTGTTGATTGGTTGTTGGATTGTTCAAGGTTTTTTTTTACTTGTAGTGTTGCTTTGTGGATTGATTATTCAATTAAGCTTTTGTTGTGTGTTTTCTAAATCAACAAGAAGTTAGGAATTCTTAAAAAGAACTAAATTTTTTAATAACTCAATTCACCCCCATCTTGGGACAACTACTTTACTTTCAATTGGTATCAGACATGTGTTATAACAAATCTTAAAAGGTAGTTATATAAAGATCTACATGGCACATGTAGGAGTAGCTCCCTTTGGAGAGGGCCAAGACCGTCTAACTTTTGTGGTTGAAATTATAAATTTTGGAAACAATGAATGAGGATATATATTCAAACCATGGATTGGAAAGTAAGGAAGGTTGTCACACACGGTGACTACATTCCTACTAAACATGTAGATGGCAAAGAAGTTCCTAAAGAAGAAAAAGACTTGACCAACAATGATTACAAAATTATGCAAGTAAACTCTAGTGCCATGAATGCTTTAGATTGTGCTTTAGATGTTAATGAGTTTAATAGGGTCATGACATGTAAGTCAGTCAAAGACATTTGGGACAAGCTAGAAGTAACCTATGAAGGAACTATAGATGTTAGAGATAGTAGAATCGATATACTCACAAGCGAGTATGAGGCTTTCAAGATGAACCCAGATGAAACCATAACAAATATGTATACTAGGTTTACACATATCATAAATTCCTTAAATGCTTTAGGAAAAACATACTCCAATTATGAGATGATCCGTAAAATCCTTAGAGGTCTTCCACCCATTTGGGAACCAAATGCCACAGCTATAACGGAAGGAAGAAATCTTTAAAAACACCTCATTAGATGAACTCACAGGATCCCTTCTCACATATGAGATTGCTATGAATGAAAGAAGTGGAAAATATAAAACTCAAGAATCCATTGTTTTTAAAGCATCAAATGAAAACTCTAGTGATGAAGATGAAGAAGTGATGGATGAAAATGAAATAGCCTTCATATCCAAGAAACTTGCAAAATTTCTTAAAAGGAAGAATAAATTTACAAGAAAAATCCAGAACTCAAAATTGGATGAAGAAGAAATAAAGGAAATAAGTAAAAGGAAAACAAAGGTTGAACCTCCAACATGCTATAATTGTAAGAAAGTTGGACATATAAATCGGATTGTCCACAACTTAAGAAAGATTCCAAAAATAAAAGGAAAAAGGCAATGAAAGCAACTACTTGGGATAATATGAGTACAAGTAGTTCAAACAATGAATCAAGTGACCAAGAGGTCGCTTGCTTTAGGGCATGGGACGATGAGGAAAGCTCCTCATCCAAATCAATTAATGATTCTTGCAATGATTCATCTGACAAATCCAATGATGAAAGTATACCATCTTATGAAGAACTTCAAAATGAATTATTCAAGGTGCATAAGATCTTAGTTAATGTGACTAAAAGATATAAATCATTGAAAAATAATAATGAAGGTGTAATGAAAGAGTTGGAATCTCTAAGGCTTGCTGAAAGAGAAAAAAATTTAAAAATCAATAGACTAGAAAGCAAGAATGAGAATGTGATAAAAGATCTAGAAGATTTAAAGTCCAAAACTTCTATTGATAAAGAAAAAGACTTATATATTTCTGAACTAGAAAATAAAATTACCCAGATGTCTCAAAACCAAGAAAAGCTATAAGATAACGGTAAAAATACCCTAGACTCAAGAATCAATGATCTTAAGAGAAAATATGAGGATCAAGCTAAAATAATTTACAATTTCACTAGAGCAAAAGAGAACTTTCATAGAATGATTGGTGCACAAAGAATGTCTTTAAATAAAGAAGGCATATAGTTCAATGGAGTTGAAAATACAAAGAAAAAGAACCTCTATTTGGGGTACTTTATAAAAGCCTCTAAAGACTATGCTAGCACCTCTTCTAATGCTTATACTCACACTATATGTTTTCTATGTAAGAAGAAAGGAAACATTAAGTTCGAATGTCCATTAAAGAGGAATGTAAAAATTAGACAAGTTTGGAGAATAAAAGAATTAACTTCTTCTAAACCATCCGGACCCAAGAAAGTATGGGTGCCTAGATAAAAAGCCTAGTTCACAAACTAAGGACTTCAAAGAGATTATGATTAGTCATTCCCTTTTAGAAATTAATAAAGCTACTTAATCCAAATCAATAACAAGAATATTGAACTAGGTGAAATAGAAAATCTCAAAGAAGAGTTTAAGAGCTTATTGACGACTGTAACATTGAAACAAATAAAAACAAAAATGACGTTGTTGGCCAAAATCATAGGATAATTCGTACAAGGTTTAACTTAGAAAATATTAAGATTTGAAAAGCAATATAAATTTTGGGAATTCATATGAAATCAAAAGAAAGAAAATCTAAAGCAAATTGAGCTTATTGCATGAGTATTGTTGACCTGATAGGTCATACCCTGTTTTGATTATGACAAATATTCTGATATTTAATGGTTGATGAGTTTGTGTGCACGATAAATTGGAAGTTTCAATATGATGCACATGGACTTGAAGAAGCTAAAGACTCAATCCATTTATTTGTTGTAATTTAATTAAGGTTTATTCAGATCTGTAATAATTAAAGATCAATGGTCTGTAATAATTTAATGCATTACATGAATGATAGGATAGATAAGCTTAAAGGCCTTAGATCGACCATAGGATTCAAAGTTTTGCATGAAAAAGTTCCCTATTGTCTTTGAATTAAGTATCATGTGATTAGGGACAATTTCATAAAAGGAATAGGACCGAAATGCAAGGTGTTGGCATGTTCGGTCGATCGAACTCCAATGCATAGAGCTCTTCAGTCAATCGAACCTTCCCAGGGTCAATTGTTTGACCCTTCGGTCGACTGACCTTAAAGTGTGCTACAATGCCCTGGTCGACCGAACGAATACGTGGGAAGTCCCAACGTCCTGGTCAACCAAACCTCCATGTTCAAAAGGACTTGATCGACCAAAGTATATGAAGTTCGGTCAACTGAACTTAGTCTGGTCGACCAAACCTCGGAGGGTTTAGAATCGCCTTTTATTGGTCGACCATCTTCCCAGTTCAAATTCATCTTGGTCGACCAAACTGAGCACCCCAGTCAATCAAACCATGAAAATGGTCGACTGACCCTCTCAGGTTGCTCGAATTTTACCGAGGTTAAAACGCTGTTATTTTTATTAACCTTATTTAAACTTTTTCAAAAATACCAGATAGGTCCCGAACGGTTATAATTTTTGGGGTGTCAATATATAGCCTCTCATTTGGTTGGATTAGCATCTAATTAGCAAATATCATTAGCAAATTTTCTCTGAATTTCAAAAACCCTAGTTCTCACATTCAAGCTCTCTACTTCCATTCTTACTCATTCTTATTGCAAAAATCGTTTAGTAAGAGTGCTCTTGTGATTATTCAATAAGTCTTACACTCTTATCTGCTCTGTTGATTGAGATTCATTTTATTTTGAGAGTAAGCACTAAGTTTTTCTAGGAGACTTTGTTTATAAGTCTTCCGTAGGAAAACTTCTTTGAACCTGTGAGTTTTGTATAATCATTGCAATACTTAAAAGCTCGTATTGCATTTTTTTTGTAAAATAATTTTTTTGCAAACCATTTTCAAATATCTCTTGTGCTTATTTTTGAGAAAAATATTTTTGAGATATTTGCTTGTGTTGTGAAAGATCTTTGTTACTGAATATTGTGATTGATATTATTGTCTTGACACAAAGATCCTAACACTCACACTCTCACGCGCTAATTGCTATACTTGCATTATTTTTTAGAGTAGAACATCAAAACTACATTGAGCTTATCATATCTTATCATTCGGTAGTGTGTTGATTATATTGGTGCAAATCTTCTTGATTGAGAAGCATATAGTTTGTACGCAAATTTTATTGTAAATCTGTTGTATTCCAGGCGTGGCCTAAGGGGGCAGTAATCTAACCCGGAAGGTTTGTTGTGTAGGTTGAGGTCAGCCCTGTGCTAATTTTCCTAATTGTATTTAGGTGCCGCTGCACCCATTAAGTGAGCCTATAGTGTAATCATTGTGCTTGTAAGCCAAGGCGGGGATGTAGGCAGTTTGCTGAACCTCGATACCATTTCTGGTGTCACCTCTATTTACTGCTTTATCATGCATGCTTAATTAAATCTCTTGTGCAGTTTAATTTTCACTGAATATATATACTGATTTATTTTATATACATTAGATTAACCTTAGGCTTGTGTAATACTGCTGCTAGCGGATTGACTTAGGATATTAAATTTTAAAATACCAATTCATCCCCCCTTTTGAGATTACGGTAAAGCTAACAATTGGTATCAAAGCCTAGTAGCTTAGATTTAATAGTTATTTTGCAAAAGATCTTGATGGCTCATAACACTGTAACCCCTTTCGCTGAAGGACCCTCTTCCACACGACCTCCTATTTTCAATGGTGTCAATTACACCTTCTAGAAACAGAGGATGCGCATATATCTTCAGAATATTTACTGGAAGGTGTGGAGAGTTGTCTCTAAAGGAAACTATGTTCCTATGAAAACTGAAGGTGAAACTAGAGTTCCTAAAACTGAAGAGGAATATACTAATGATGATATGAAAGCTGTTAGTTTAAATGCTACTACCATGAATAATCTATATTGTGGTCTTGATGTGAATGAATTTAATAAAGTTATGGCATGTTCATCTGCTAAGAAGATATAAGATAAGTTAGAGGTCACATATGAGGATACTAGAGATGTAAAAGATAGTAGGATTGTTATGTTGACCAGTGAGTATGAAGCATTTAGGATGAACACTGATGAGTCCATTCAGAACATGTATACTAGATTCACACACATCATTAATTCACTACATGCATTAGGTAAGACCTATCCTATGTATGAGATGATTAGGAAAGTCCTTAGAGGTTTGCCTCCTATTTGGGAAGAAAAGGCTACGACCATATCTGAGGGTAGAGACCTTAAGGTTATGTCATTAGATGAATTGATAGGTTCATTTATAAACCTATGAGTTAGCTATTAATGAGAGACTTAATGAGCACAATAGGATGAGAAAAGTAACTACATTAAAAACATCTGCTAATACATCTAGTGAGTGTAGTGAACCCGAATCTGGCGATGACATGGCTATGCTTACTAGAAAATTTAGTAGGTTCTTGAGGAAGAATAGTAGACAATACAGAAAGTACAGAGAGTCTACATCTGAGAAGGGAAAGTCCAGTAAAAGAAAAGAAAAATTGAATGCTCTCACATGCTATAATTGCAACAAGGTTGGGTACATGAAACCTGATTGCCCTTTGCTGACAAAGGAGTCTAGGAAAAAGAAGAAAGTCATGAAAGCAGACACTTCATGGGATAGACTGAGCAGCAGTGACTCAGATTCAGACCACAGTGATTCAAAGGTTGTTAACCTGTGCTTGATGGCACACGGTGATGAGGTATTATCTTCCTGCTCATTATATTCATATTATTCTGATGATGATGATTGTGAATCCGATCGCATGCCTAGTTATAAAGAATTGCAATATGAATATATTCGCGTGAAAAAATTGTTAAATAAAATGACCAAGGAAAATGATTTTTTGAAAAAGAAATGTGAAAATTATTCAAATCTTGTTGAAATGGGAAAATCTGTTCATTCTTCTTGGCAAGAAGAAAAGACTTTGAAAATGACTGAACTGGAAAGAAAATTGGAGGATAGCTCCAATATTATTTATAAATTTACTGAGGGTCAACGCAATTTTGAAAAACTCTTTGGGGCCCAAAGAAACTCTCTTAGTAAAGAAGGTCTTGGATTTAATGGTATTTAAAACGTGAGACAACCTAATCTTTACTGGGGACACTTTACTCGAAAATCAAACTCCCAAATTCCACCTAAAGATCCTCAATGTCGATTGATATGTTTTAAATGCAAACAAATTGGTCGCATTCAATTTGACTATCCATTCAGAAACAAGCATGTAAAAATTAAAAAAGTGTGGAGAGTCAAAGGTGAATCAGGAACTAACCCCTTTGGACCCAACAAAATTTGGGGACCAGCGTCAGTTACTTAAATATTTTTGCAGGTATGCTTAAGGTCATCATCCTCCAAGGACAAGTGGTACTTGGATAGTGGGTGCTCATGGCATATGACCGGCGACAAATCCAAATTCGCATCCATCACTCCCAAGGAAGGAGGATTCGTGACATTTGGCGAAAATGCGAAGGGGCGAATCATCGGCGTAGGTAAGGTTGGTAAGGAACCTTACCTGGTTATTGATAATGTACTGTTTGTTGATGGTTTGAAACATAATTTGTTGAGTATTAGTCAATTATGTGATAAAGGGTACAAAGTGTCTTTTGAAAATGATAAATGCATTGTTGAGAGTAAATCAAATAATAAAATACTTTTTACAGTTGAACGTCATGAAAATGTATATACAACTAGTTTTGATGATTTAGCTTCTCAACAAGTTACATGTTTTTCCATAATAGACGAAGCTAGTTGGTTATGGCATGGACGTTTAGGACATGCTAGTATGGATCTCTTATCAAAACTTGTGAAAAAGGACTTAGTTAAAGGCTTGCCAAAACTCATTTTTTGAAAGATAAGATTTGTGATGCATGTCAAATGGGTAAGCAAACTAGATCAAGTTTTAAGAAAAAGAAATTCATATCCACCATTAGACCACTTGAAATGCTACACTTAGATTTATTTGGTCCTGATCAGGTTCAAAGTCTAGGTGGTAAGTTGTATGCCTTTGTTATTGTGGATGATTATTCTAGGTTTACATGGATACTATTCCTTTCTCATAAAGATGAATCATGTGAACAATTCACTTAATTATGTAGAAGAATTCAGAATGAAAAAGGCTATAAAATCACACACATAAGAAGTGATAGGAGAACTGAATTCAAAAATGATGGCATAGAAAACTATTGTGACTTAAAAGGCCTTTGATATAATTTTTCTGCACCTAGGACCCCACAATAAAACGGTGTTATAGAAAGAAAGAATAGGTCACTGCAAGAAATGGGTAGGACTATGCTGAATGAACATAAATTACCCAAATATTTCTGGGCTGAGGCTATAAGTATTGTATGTTATGTCATGAATAGAGTATTAATCAGGCCTTCACTTACTAAGACTCCATATGAATTGTGGAACAACCATAGACCTAATATTTCCTATTTTCATGTTTTTGGTTGTAAATGCTTTGTACTTAGAGATAATGAACATTTAGGGAAATTTGACTCTAAATCTGATGAAGATATTTTCCAAGGATATTTAGTTAATAGCAAAGCATATAGAGTTTTTAATAAAAGAACATTGGTTGTCATTGAATCTATTCATATTGTATTTGATGAATCTAATTCGTTTTCTAGAAGAAATGATGAATATGATATTGATATTGATATTAGAAAAGGTTTAGATAAAATTTCTATTGAAAACAATGTGGATATCAACTCAGCAGCAAATGATAAATCAATTGAAAATGAGAAAGTGAAAGTGAGGCTCAAGAACTGCCTAGGGATTGGAAATTCATTAGGAACCATCCTTTAGATTAAATTGTTGGCCTTATAGGCTACGTAAGTTTAATTGTTTTATTTTGATGATAACAACTTATTAGTGGTTCTAAGTAAGCTTATCTTTGCACAATAAGCCTTAGTAATAAAAAACACAAATGCAAAGATTAAGTAGATTCTTAATAGGTCATACATCATCAAAAAGGGGAGAATGTTAGCCCTAACAGCTACACTATTTTGGTTTATATGTTTTGATGATATTAACCTATTTGTTGCTCATAGTATTTTTCATCCTTGCGGATCTTATCTAGTACAGGTACAAAGTGTTGGATACATGAAAATACCAAATTAGAAGCAAAGATTGGACCGAGTAGACATCAAATAGGAAAGATCGGAAGGATGCTGACTCGAAAGCACCAAAGCACATCCTGAAGTTTTTATTAGGTATAAATTAATTGTAATAAGGGTTATGTGAGTGAGTGCATATTGTAGCTCTTGCAGTGTGTGTCTTGCATGATTTCTAGGTAAGAGTTGAACCATTGCATAAGCATACTGGGACACATGAGCATATAGGATTAGGGGTGAGCAAACGGTCGGTTTAGCCAAATTCGGGTAATTAACCGAATTAACTGAAAATTTTGGTTAAATAATACCATTAACTGAACCGATTGAATTGGAGGAGGAAACCGAACCGAACTCGACCGAATTACCCATTTAACCGAAATTATTTAAAATTGATTATTATAAAAAAAAATTAAAAAATCAAATCCAGCTTTAATACCTTATTTATTAATTTTATTAATAAAAATGATGGCTGGTGGCTGAGACGCAGGGGTCCGAATTTGCACGGCGAGCTGGTGGCTGAGACGCTGGGGTTTGGTTTGGCACGGTGAGCTGGTGGCTGAGACGCTGAGCACCGAGAGGCTGGACTTCGGAGATGCTGCTGCTGCAAGCTTGCAAGCACCGGGGCAGTCGGCAAACCTGGCGACGAACAGCCAATTACTGAGTCAGCTACTGAGTCAGAAGCTGGTGCCCACCACGGAACCCAAGTACCCAACCTGCTCCAGAGAGGCTACCGCAACCTCCAGTACTTCGTGGAGGACAACTAGAAGCGTGTGTGGGTGATCCAACTGTGGCTCGCTGTCTGTGCCACCCTCTTTACCTGGAAGTTCATCCAGTACAAACCGGCCGGTGTTGGACGTCATGGACTTATGCATCACCACCGGTCCACCACCAAGGGCACTGCCGAGACTCTTAAGTTCAACATGACCCTCATCCTCCTCTCCGTCCACCGGAACACCATCACTTTCCTCCACAGCCGCACCAAGCTCAGCGCCGTCATCCCTTCGACGACAACATTAATTTCCACAAGTATATCCATGTTCATAATAAAAAAATAATTATATTCATAATTTATACTTAAAATTTGATTAATTAATAATTCGATTAATCGGTTAACCGAATTATTTTTTGTTGTTAACTGAACCGAAACCGATTAACCGAAGTTTTGTAAAATCCCAACCGAACCGATCGAACCGAGTTTTTTACCCGAACCGAACCGACCAAATTCGGCCGGTTAATTCGGTTTTCACCGAATTATGCTCACCCCTGTATAGGATCTACACAAAAGTAAGAAACTCACAATTCATAGTTTTCTAAGTTAAAACAAGAGTTTGTTAAATGAATCCTAAAACTAAAATATGTTTTTAAAGGGATAAGTTTTTAACATCCTAGTTTTAGGAACATTTTTACACTTAATCCCAATTGTGTTAAAACAAGTTTTATGTCCCAAAGGTTCAAAGAAAGTCAAGTATATTTATAAAAGGACATACTAAGCATATAAGATATCAAAATGGATTTTCAAACGTGTTTTATTAATTAAGATATCTTATATTCAAAAGGAAACTCATTTGGACAAGTTTTAATCTTCATTAGACTTCATATATTTCATATACTTTTGTCTAAGTATGTTTTGAGTCATTAAAACCCTTTTTGATAAGGAAAAACAAAGCAATCGTCACTACCATAGTGCAGCCTTGAGTCCTAAACAACCTTTGGTATTTTGGGCATAACTTTTTCTAAAAAAGTTCAAATGGGACGATCTTGGTGTCCTTGTAAAGTTAAGACAAAATGCCACAACTTTCATGTTGATGACTTTTTCTTATTCAGGGACCTCATCGACGAACACAGAGGATTCATCGACAAGGTGCAGTATATGATTAGTCAACGAGTGCAGAGGCCTAGTCGACGAGTCCAACAGGCAGAATGACACTAACGGACTAAAAATGGCTAGTTTACCAAATAAAATATATTTTCTACCCCCCAATGGCTAGTTAACGGCTCCTAAGGATCTTGGGCTATAAATACAAGCTATTAGACTTGTATTAACATGGTTTTGAAGGCTTTTGGTCATTCTTAGTGAAAAATATCTTTTTACACCAAAACTTAAGCACCTAACACTTTGCATTATTGTTCTTCATTCACAAGTGTTCATTCTCTCCTGCTCTTTAATTGTGTTTGATTCATTACTTGAGAGATAGTGTGAGGTTTTCTTTGTATATAATATTTGCTCATTTGAGGAGCATCATATTATATTTCCATCATCTTCTTATAAGGCTCTTTGTGGACCATTTGGTGAAGGTTCTTTATGAACCGAAAAGGCTCTTGGTGAGTGGGTAGGGATTTGTTCCTGAGTTGTAAGGCTTTTCCTCCAGTGAAGGAGATCGTATAGTGGAATCCTTGAGTTGGTCTCAAGGCGTGGATGTAAGCTTGGTGTTGAACCACGTAAAAATACCGGTGTTGATTTTCTCTCCCTATACTCTTTATTATTTGTCTTGTGCATGATTTAAATTTCATATATTGTGATATAATTGTATACATCTTGCCAAGTGTTTTAGTTTGTAGAGAAAGTTTGTAATTCTACAAAAGAGTCCATTCACCCCCCCTCTGGACTATATACTCCCGGGTTAGGACAACGAACAAGTGGTATTAGAGCAAGGCGCTTGTATTTTCGGAGTAAAATCCAGAGCGTTGTTAGCTTTGGTGTATTCCCAAGAGGGGGGTGAATTGGAATTTAAAATTTTTTCCTAGGTTTGACCTAAATAGTATTAGTACATTTACAGCCTAGGGTTTGTCTATACAGTTCCAAATACGCAGATAAATATAACGTGCGAAAGTTAAAATCATGTGCAACATTCACCAACTATAACATACATGTGCAGGAATGTAAATTGCAAAGAGATAAGCAGTGCACACAAGATATGTTATTGGGGTTCGGCCAACTGTGCCTACATTCCCGCCTCTAGCTCGCAAGCCCGAGAATTCCACTAATGGCTCACTTAACGAGTGGAGCGGCACCTAATACAACCAGGTCAATTAGCACAGGGCTGACCTCAACCTTTACAACTCTCCTTGAGGGGCGGAGAAGGCCCTAGGTCAAATTCACAGGGCTGACCCCAACTTGATCCTTCCAGGCTACATCAAACCCCCTCAGGCCACGCCTGGAAATACAATAATATGTTTCTCAATCAAACTGGTACAGTGATTATGCTTTCATGTAAAGTAAATATGTACCCAATACGCGCAATATACTTAATCAATCACATACACATCAACAATGTAGGTAAATGTAAGCTTAATGATGTGTATTTTTGTGCAAGCCACACTCAACAAGATATGATCGCTAATATGCTCAAGAGTGTTCTAAACAAGCAATACCTTGGAATTTAAGCAAAGCATAAATCAATAGAAAATCAATATTCCAAAGATATCAATTCAATATTCAAACTAGTTCAAGAAGATTTTCCTCAATGAAATACACACAATACTAGTTTGAAAAATATTTTGCTTGTTTGGAAAATATTTGCACAACAAAAATCCAAGCTATTGGACACTTGTAATAACAATGCAAATATCCTAAGCTTACTAGGTTATCCCAACACAAGATTTATAGTATGAAAATATGTGGAATAAATCTAAGTTAAAACTCCCCAAGAAAGGTATAACAATCAATCAATCAAATGAGAGTTTCTAGCAAAGTGTAGCAATCTCAAGCACTCTAAATATGCTCTCACAAAATCAGAATATATCAATGAAGTGAAGATTTGAGAGTATTTGAACAACAAGAGTGTTTTCAAAAGAGAGGATTTTTGGCTAATGATTTTTGGCTAATCTCTTACTAATCCTCACAAATGAACCCTTATTTATAGACAAGGTAAAAAATATAACTGTTTGGGACCTATTGGGTATTATTATAAAAGTTCCAAAATACTTAAGCACATTTAACCCTCATTAACCCGTATTTACCTTAGTTAAAAACTTTTTAACTCAGCGAGGTTCAGTCGCCCGAATAGACACAATCATAAAAGGTCTTTAAATAGGTTCGGTCACCCGAGCTAGAGTTCGGTGGCCCGAATTAAAATCAGAAACATTTGCTGCACGGTTCGAGTGCCCGGTGCTAAGTTTAGTTAACCAAATTGACAAATTTGGTCGCTCGAGGCCTGATTTGAACTAAAAGGTTCGACAGCCCGAGTTGGTGAAAAGCACCTGACAGAGGTTCGGTCATCCGAGGGAGATACGTTCATTCTTGGTTCGGGAGCCTGAACCCAAGTCATACTATTGACTTTTCAGCAGTTCGGGCGCCTGATGAGTTTTGAACTCCTGTGGTTCAGTCGCCCGACCTCTCATGTATTTTTGCAATTTTGTCCAATTTTACTTCAATTAATTCCCCAGATAAAATATGTGTTTGTGGGGACAATGTGCACCAAGTGTAGGGACCTAGGGTCTTTTCAAGTACGCCCAAAAACCTAGCGTCGGTCGACCTTCGGTCATTGGGTCTCTATGGTCAGTCTATGGCATTTTTGAGCTTACAAAACCTACATGCATAACAAGAAGGGATTATTACAGACCATATACTTAGTTACTATTACAGACCCATATTACAATCATTGATTTGACAATACAAATTAAAGTCTTCAGGGTCTTCACACTTTACTTTCATGTGCCATCAATTTAATCTTCCTAATATGGTCCTACACACAAGCTTGGCAAACGTTAAATACCAAGAGTATTTGTCCTTATCAAAACTGGGTGTGACCCATGGGGTCAACAAGCGTAAAGATCAAATGGAGTATTTGGCGAGTACCTCCTCCCAAGGACAATTTGTCGTAAGACCTTCATTGTTCAATGGTTCAAACTAGCCGACTTGGAAAAACCGAATGACCATCTTCATCCAAGCACACAATCTCAAAATGTGGTGTGTCATCTCAGAGGGAAATTACGAATTCAAAAATACCAAGGGTGAACCAAAACATCTTGAGGAGATGTCGGGCATAGAAATAAGGTTAGTTGAGCTTAACTTTCAAACCAAAAAAATTCTTTACTGTGCTCTAAGTGATAATGAATACAATTGTGTTTGTGGTTGTGATACCGATAAAGAAATATGGGAAAAACTTAAAGTCACATATGAAGGTACTTCACAAGTTAAGAAGTCTAAAATTTATATGTTAGTCAATGAATATGAAATGTTTAAAATGGATGAGGGAGAATCCATCATGTCCATGTTCACTCGGTTCACACACATTATAAATTAATTAAAAGCACTCGGTAGAACTTATTCTATGGAGGATAATGTTCAAAAAGTTTTACGATCTTTACCCTAGTCATGGCATGCTAAATCTACCGCCATTGAGGAGGCAAAGGATTTAACCAAAGTCACACTTGATGAGCTTATTGGATCACTTATGACTTATGAACTTAAAAAAAATACGACTTTGAATCCTCAAAAGCCTAAGAAGGATAAATATGTTGCTCTTAAATTATCTAGTCCAAAATTCAAAGAAATGCTAGAAAATGATGAGGATAGTAAGGATGATATGGAATCACTCATAAAAGACTTTAGAAAATTCCTTGAAGAAAAACAACACTTTAGGAAAAAAGAAATAAGAAAAAAAAAAAGAGAAAAAAACACATTCATGCTTAATGCTAACGAACAAGAAGATGAAGTAAGTTCGGATGAGGAGGATTATGCACCTTCTTTTGATGAAGTAATAGAAAATTGTGCTAAATTATATGATGAATTAGTTTTAGTAAAAAGAAGGAACAAAAATATGGAGAAGGAACTTGCTTTGTCAAAACATAGGGAATCCTCATTGATAGAAGAAACTAATTTTTTTTTTTAAAAGAATGAGAAGCTTGTTTTAAATTCGCAAAAGGAGCAAGTAAAGATAGAAAACTTGGAGGAAAATTTGTCAAAATACAAAGGAAAAGAACCTTGTCTTTGTTCCTCCTTGAAAAATGAAAATGCTTCCCTTAGAAAAGAAAATGAGTAGCTTAATGAAAAAGCCCAAAAAGACCATAAACTTTTTCAAGAGTAAGTTGAAAATTTGAAAAATCAAATTGGAAATATTATGAAAGAAAAGATTCTTGAAATAGAAAAAAGAAGATCATAGCAAAACCATTAAAGGAAAAGAAAACTCTAAAGCATTTTTCGGAGTTAAGAAAAATAATTTTTGCAAAAAAAATTTTAAACCACATAGTCATGCCTTAACAAGCAAAAAATAATACAAATAAGTTAAGACCCTTACATGAAAATAAAATTTGTTTATATTGTGAAAGAAAGGTCACATAAGATATTTTTGCCCTTATAGAGGAAATAGAGGCAAACAAAAGAAGTTAGAATGGGTAGTGAAGAAAAACCCATTGGCACCCAAGGAAGAATGGGTACCCAAAGGAAACACGTGATCTTTGAATTCTTATTTTCTTAGAACCTAAGATTAGGAATTAGTTTTAGGCAGATTTTATTTTACCTAGGTAAAAAGAATATGATGACTAAGATGTGCTTAAAGGATAAAATCCCAATTTATGCATTCTAAATTGTTAAATTACTTTGTTGGGAACTTTTGAAAAACATGTCAATATTGATGAGTTCAAATTATAAAACCATTGTGATGCTTTAATTGTATATGTCATTATCAATTGGTTCCTTTTTGAGAATGTTGGCTATTATTTATGAGATAAATAACATGTGCTCCAAGCTTATTAAATGGAAATACCTTGTTTTTATTATATAAGTTACTAAGGTTTTGAATTTAAGTTCAAAGGCATGCTATGATAGGTAAATCCATCTCTTATGGAAAAGAGATGTATTTCTTAGTCACCTAATTCATTTTGATGATATATGCTCTTATTTGAATACATAGTAGAATATCTAAACATAGCATTCATGAATTGAGTTTTAGTAAAAATAATCATAACAACAAGTGGCATTCTAAAATGAAGCATTTATTTGTGATATCATATGTTTGAGGAATACCTTCCCATTAGTAGCAAATTAGGAGAACATGTCTCCTATTTTCTAAAGAGCATTGTCAAATAAAGCTAAGTTTACATCTACATGCTCTTTGCCAAGTTGTTAGGACATAGTTACCATGCTTAAATTTTCAAGCATAAATATTTTGTGCTTATTTTGAAAATGTCCATTTTTGAATGATCATTGAATGATTGATTCAACATCAAGTGGAAATAAACCTTAGAAATCATCATTCATGAGTAAGTAAGGAAACCAATCTGGGCATTTCACATGTTATAGTCTAGCACCAACAATTGGTTTATGTGTTTAGCACATACTCACCTCACCACCATGGAATCTTATATTAAAGGGGAGAAATCATTTTTAGCTAAAATGAATTGCATCTCTCTTTTTTATGATGATCAAAGGGGGAGAAGATTTTTGGTGTCCTATATGTTAGGAATAAGATGTTTGATGTTATGTGTGGGGGTGAAGTGAAATGCATATAGGGGTAAAATGCATATGGTGATATGATAAGTTCATTTTGTTTATAGTTTTATCTTAAATGAACTATTTTATGGTATGCATATTTAAAGCTCTAATAGATATGAAAAATATAGATAAATATTTTTACCTTATATGCATATAGTAAGGGGGAGCAAATGTTAGTTTTATCTAAGAATATGCATAAATTGAGGGGGATCTTTAAAATATACCCATAGGAGAACACCAATGGTTTGTCATCATCAAAAAGGGGGAGAATGTTAGCCTTAGAGGTTACGTAAGCTTAATTGTCTTGTTTTGATGATAACAACTCATTAGTGGTTTTAAGTAAGCTTATCTTTGCACAATAAGCCTTAGTAAGAACAAACACAAATGCAAAGATTAAGTAGATTCTTAATAGGTTAGACATCATCAAAAAAGGAGAGAATGTTAGCCCTGATAGTTACACTATCTTGGTTTATATGTTTTGATAATATTAACTTATTTATTGTTCCAAGTATTTTTCATTCTTGCATATCTTATCTAGTACAGGTATAAAGTGTCGGATACACAAAAGTACCAAATCAGAAGCAAAGATCGGACCGAGTAGACATCAAATAGGAAAGATCGGAAGGACGCTGACTCGAAAGCACCAAAGCACATCCTGAAGTTTTTATTGTGTATAAATTAATTGTAATAAGGGTTGTGTGAGTGAGTGCGTATTGTAACTCTTGCGGTGTGTGTCTTGCCTGATTTCTAACTAAGATTTGAGCCATTGCATAAGCATACTAGGACACATGAGCATATAGGGTTTGCACAAAAGTAACAAATTCACAATTCATAGTTTTCTAAGTTAAAACAAGAGTTTGTCAAATGAATCCTAAAACTAAAATATGTTTCAAAAGGGACAAGTTTTTAACATTCTAATTTTAAGAACATTTTTATTCTTAGTCCTAATTGTGTTAAAACAAGTTTTATGTCCTAAAGGTTCAAAGAAAGTCAAGTATATTTATAAAAGGACATACTAAGCATATAAGATATCAAAATGGATTTTCAAACGTGTTTTATTAATTAATATATCTTATATTCAAAAGGAAACTCATTTGGACAAGTTTTAATCTTCATTAGGCTTAATATATTTCATATACTTTTGTCTAAGTATGTTTTGAGTCATTAAAACTTTTTTTGATAAGGAAAAACAAAGCAATCATCACTACTGTAGTGCAGCCTTGAGTCCTGAACACCTTTCGGTATTTTGGGCATAACTTTTTCCTAGAAAAGTCCAAATGGGATGATCTTGGTGTCTCTAGAAAGTTAAGAAAAAATGTCACAACTTTTATGTTGATGACTTTTTTTTATTCAGGGACCTCGTCAAAGAACATAGGGGATTCGTCGACAAGGTGCAGTATATGATTAGTCGACGAGTCCAACGGGCAGAATGACACTAACGGACGAAAAATGGTTAGTTTACCAAATAAAATATTTTTTATTTTCCCCAACGGCTAGTTAACGGCTCCTAAGGCTCTTGGGCTATAAATACAAGCCATTAGACTTGTATTAACATGGTTTTGAAGGCCTTTGATCATTCTTAGTGAAAAATATTTTTTTACACCAAAACTTAAGCACCTATCACTTTGCATTATTGTTCTTCATTCACAAGTGCTCATTCTCTCTTACTTTAATTGTGTTTGATTCATTACTTAAGAGATAGTGTGAGGTTTGCTTTGTATTTAATATTTGCCTATTTGAGGAGCATCATATTATATTTCCATCATCTTCTTGTAAGGTTCTTTGTGGACCATTTGGTGAAGGTTCTTTGTGAACCAAAGAGGCTCTTGGTGAGTGGGTAGGGATTTGTTCCTAAGTTGTAAGGCTTCTCCGCCAGTGTAGGATATTGTATAGTGGAATCCTTGAGTTGGTTTTAAGGCGTGAATGTAGGCTTGGTGTCGAACCATGTAAAAATACCGGTGTTGATTTTCTCTCCCTATACTCTTTATTATTTGTCTTGTGTATGATTTAAATTTCATATATTGTGATATAATTGCTTGCATCTTTCCAAGTGTTTTATTTTGTAAAGAAGGTTTGTAATTCCGTAAAAGAGTCCATTCACCCCCCCCTCTAGACTATATACTCCCGGGCTGGGACAACTAACACAAATCATAGGTGAATTTTCACGTGGTATAGCCACCCAATCTTCCTTAAGAAGCCTAGTAAGTCATTTTGTATTTCTATCCCAGGATGAACCCAAAAACATTAAGGAAGCCATAGAGGATGAATCTTGGGTAATGTCTATGCAAGAAGAATTTAACCAATTTGAAAAAGTAAAGTGTCGACCCTAGTTCCTTGACCCGATGATCATACTCTTATTGGAACTAAATGGGTTTATAGAAATAAAAAGGATGAAAATGTGGTAGTCACTAGAAATAAAGCTAGGCTAGTTGCCTAGGGATATAATCAGGAAGAAGGGCTATATTTTGAGAAAACTTGTGCTTCTGTAGCTAGAATAGAAGTCATTCGTATGTTGCTTGCTTATGCTGCTTTTAAGAACTTTAAATTGTATCAAATGGATGTTAAAAGCGCATTTCTAAATGGCTATATTAATGAAGAAGTGTATATAGAACAACCTCCCGATTTTGAAAATCATAAATATCCTGATCATGTATACTGGTTGTCCAAAGTCTTATATGGATTGAAACAAGCTCCTAGAGCTTGGTATGAGAGGCTTAGTGGGTTTCTATTAGAAAATGGCTTTACCCGTGGCAAAATTGACACTACTCTTTTCATCAAATCTAAAAATGATGATATGCTCCTTATGCAAATCTATGTAGATGATATTATTTTTGGAGCAACAAATGATGATTTGTGTAATGAGTTTGCCAAATGCATGCAAAGTGAATTCAAAATGAGCATGATGGGTGAGCTGAGTTTCTTCTTAGGACTTCAAATCAAACAGGCTAAACATGAAACCTTTATATGTCAATCTAAATGTGTAAGGGACTTGCTAAAAAAATTTAATATGGAAGATGGTAAAATTCTTAGTACTCCTATGAGTTCTTCCACCAAACTTAATAAAGATGAGTAAGGAATCCCTGTTGATGTGAAATTATATCATGGCATCATAGGTAGTCTCCTATACCTTACAACTAGTCGTCCTAATATCATGTTTAGTGTGTGCATGTGTGCTAGGTTTTAGGCTGCTCCTAAGGAGTCTCATTTGTTAGCAGTCAAAAGAATTCTTAGGTACCTAGTTGAGACTATAGAATTAGGTTTGTGGTACCCTAAGCATATGACATTTGAGATTGTGGGTTACACTGATTCTGACTTTGCCGGTAGTAAGGTTGATAGGAAGAGTACTAGCGACACTTGTCACTATTTAGGACAATCTCTAGTTTCTTGGTTCTCCAAGAAACAAAACTCGGTTGTCTTGTCCACAAACGAAGCAGAATATATTGTGGCTGGAAGTTGTTGTGTTCAAACACTTTATATGAAACAACAACTTATGGATTTTGGATTGAACTACGATACAATTCTGATAAAATGTGATAATACTAGTACAATTAATATCTCTAAAAATCCTATCTCACATTCACGAACCAAACATATTAAGATTAGACATCACTTCATTCATGATCATGTACAGAAAGGGGATGTGGCCTTTGAGTCTGTGTGCACAAATGAGCAGTGGGCTGATATTTTGATGAAACCCCTTCAGGAAGATAGGTTTATACAGATTAGACAAGAACCAGGTCTAATGCATAGTAAGGGGAGCTTCTTAACATAGAAAACATGCGGCTCTGAACTTTAAATCTATCAACACTTTATACTTTATGAGTTTGTATGTGTTTTGCAAATGCATAGCTATCATATATCTTGCATGTTGATAGTTATATTTATGTTTTATGTCATACTAGACTGTTTGAGTTAGTAGTTATGGATAAATTGTTAATTTAGAACTCAAACAAATCATTTCTATATAGGTATTTTTGGGAAAATGTTTTATTTTCAAACGGCATACTGCTGAAATTTCTAAAAATTTTCCCAAACATATCTTGTATTCAAATGATTCATACTTCATGCCTATGCTTGTGTGCTTTATAGTTCTTATAGCCTTTTGTGTGCAGGATCAATTGGAGGTTTTAATATGATGCAAATGGACTTGAAGAAGTTAAAGACCCAGTCCATTTATTTGTTTTAATTTAATTAAGGTTTATTCAAGTCTGTAATAATTAAAGATCAATGGTTTGTAATAATTTAATGCATTACATGAATGATAGGATAGATAAGCTCAAAGGCCTTAGATCGACCATAGGACCCAAAGTTTTGCATGAAAAAGTCCCCTATTGTTTTAGAATTAAGTATCATGTGATTAAGGACAATTTCATAAAAGGAATAGGACCGAAATGCAAAGTGTTGACATGTTCAGTCGACCGAACTCCAATGCACAGAGCTCTTCGGTCGATCAAACCTTCCTAGGGTTAATTGTTTGACCTAGGGGATTAAATATTAAAATACCAATTCATGCCCCTCTTGGGATTACAATAAAGCTAACAAGTATTTTGATAAAGAAAATATATTTAAGCAAAGTGAGAGATATTTGAGAATGAGAGATACTTGAGCAACATAAGAACAATTTGAGCAAAATTGTAACACAATGCACAAATGATAATAATATGCTCCATGCTTATATGATATGTTGATATGCTACATACTTACATGCTAAATGCTGATATTCTGATATGCATATGTGCTGAGATACTAATGATATGATAATATGAACTAAATACTGAACTATGACTATGCTAAAATGTTGACATGTATATATTGTCAAAGACATGATAATGACTTAACTTATACATTGCAAATTTGAGCATGAAATTATTGAGCATGATTATGAAGTATGAATCTTGATATTGATATATGAGTATGAAATTAATTCTTGACCATATCAGTTTACATGCTAATGATGGATCATATTATATATCTCTTGCATGATTGACTAATGGATAAACATATTATGATTAAAATATATGCTGGCTTATGGACCTTTGTATTGCAATCTAAATGTAAAATTTGTTTTGATCCTTAATATCTTTACATAATTTTTATTTTTGTTTATCTTCTTGTTGATATAAAGAGGCAGAGAGATTTGCATTGAAAACTTGATATCCATGAGCAGTGCATGATATGATATTGGTATTATTCTTGATATCAGTGTCCATGAGCAGTTACATGAAATAAATTAATACTTGAAGCATAACATGATAAATTTAAAAGCACAATTGGTATCTTCATGAATACAAAGTTTACAATTCATGAATGAAAGTTTGAATTTATTGAATATAAAATACATTTCATTCAAGGGGAGTTAGAATTGTTAAATAATGATATCATGATTTATGTTCATTATTAAAAATCATTGAAAATTATAATATACAATCTTTTGTATTTTCTTATACTACTTTGGGAACTTATTGTCTATCTTTTTATGCACGTTGAATGCAAAGTTTTTGTTTTAAGCCTTCACTAGATCTATACTTTTACTTATGGTTACTCATTGCCTTAGTATTTATACGTTTTTCTTGATATCTTACCCTTTTTGATTAATGTCAAAAGGGGGAGAAGTTTTGGGAAAAAATTGAACATGATACTACATACCTAAGCATGTATATTGGCTCAACTATGAAATTGTTTGATCTTGAATGATGTGATCTTGATCTTGAATGATGTGATTTTGATATATGAGTAATGATATTGAAATTAATATTGAAATCGATCTTGATATTGCAAATATTGTTAAGTTGATGCTTATTGTAAGGAGGAGTCTTTTTAAGACTTACTCACTTTTTTGCTCCTTGTTTATCATCATCAAAAAGGGGGAGATTGTTGGTCTTACAAGGCTTAAAATATTGTTTTGATGATAACAAATTAGAGGAACTTAACATATTTGATTAAGTGATGATATTTCAGGACTCAAGTGTGTGAATACAAGGTCAAGTGCTCACAATGATTATTGAAAGCTTATACTCCAAAGAAAAATGATCAAATGAAACTTAAAGATTATTAAGGCATGAATTCAAAGAAATCCAAAGATAGCTCAAGCAACATCAACATAAGTAAAGTGTGTAGAAATCTAAAGCTGACTCAAGCTCAAGTCAAAAGAGGACACAAAGCAATATACCATGGAAAACTCCAAGCTTAGAGTTTTAGGCTTTAAGACCATGTTGTAAGTACTTCATATTAAAATCTCTTATGGAAATATGTTGAAGCTCTTTAGGGATAATTATGGACTTAGACAACTTTATTTCAAACTCCGAAAAATGTTTTATAAGTAATCAAAGCAAGAGAGCAAAAAGGGTTTTGAAAACTAATATGAAAAAACCAGAATTTTGTTTGCCTAGACGACTGAAGTTTCACTTCAGAAGACTAAAGAATTAGTTCAGTCTGCTAAACAATTTCAGTTGAAATTTTGAAGAGACAGTACACCCTCAGAAGACTGAACTGGTTAGCCCAGCCGACTGACCCTGTTTCCAGTTCAAATTTTTCAATGTTTTAAAGTACTTCAGAAGACTAAACCCGACACTTCAGTCTACTAAACACTGTTAATGGCTATAAATTTTAAATGATTTAAAATTCAAATTAAGGTTTCTTGTACTCCAAATTTTATGATAACTTTGGAAATACTCCAAGTAATCTCGGGCAACACGAAAATACTTTTATTAGCTTATAAATACGTGGTTTTAGCAAATCAAATATTCCAAGAATTAAAAATCAGCAATCAAGCTCTATTTGCTTTCAATCTTCAAAGGCTCTCTTGCACAAATCCTCGCTGAAGTTTTTCTACTGAGTATTACTGAGATTTAATTACTGAAGTTGAGCACAAATTCTGAATCTTTCAATCAATGAAAGAAGATCCCGGTGATAAATTCTCTTGAGCTTCAATCTATTTCAATTTGATAGTTGATATTGAAGTATATAGTGCTTTAAATTGTACTAATCTGCTCTTGTGAGAGTGTTATTGTACACAGGGATTGTTTCTTGTTTCCTTGTAGTGAATTGATGGTCCAGGTTGTTGGATCGTTGTGTCGAGCATGGGGTATAGCTTGGAGAACCCGCCACCGAAAGTGAACCGGCAAGCCGAGAGAGGAGGGAGAGATGATCGGGGAGCGATGACGGACTCCGAGTGAGCCTATAGGAGAGAGAGGGTCATGGTAGAGTGAGAGTAGAGAGAGAGAGAGAGAGAGAGAGAGAGAGAGAGAGAGAGAGAGAGAGAGTCCCAAAAGCTAATTTAGTTCCCGCACGCGCGCGCGCGCGAGAGAGAGAGAGGACTTTTCAGTTATAAAAATAAAAGTTAGCTTTGCCCTTAAGTAAGGCCAGCCCAGAGGAAAACTGTGGTTTTCCTAGGCTTCAGAAAACCGTCAACGATTTGGTCCTGCCAAACCATCTTTCCTTCTTTTTCTTTTCCTTTCCTTTATTTCTCTTTTTTTTTTCTTTTATTTTCTAGGTTCGGATCCCTACAACAATAATATTAAAAACAAGGACAAGAAACATTAAAATGAAAAAATAATAATTATTACTATTTTAAGGGTAATAATTATTACAAAATAATGATCATAACTAATAATATTTACAATTGCAATAATACTTATTATTTCAAAACAATAATAACAAAAATAACAATAATAATAAATAAAATTAGTAAACAATAAAAGTGTATTTTTTATTCTAGTATACAATCTATTGAAGAATATCAAATGTTGGAAGGAAATTGAAATTGCATCATTCCATATTACTAATCAAATTGCATTTCAAAATCAATTTCATTTATACCTTGATTCCATTCTTTCCTCGATTACTTTTGTACTTCAATTCCATTATGCAAATCAAACGAAGGACACAAGAAAGAGAATTATTATTATTATTGTAAATTGTAATAAATTGAAAGTTCAAAAAGATTAATAATTTTTTAGTCCTCGTTTCAAACTCAAAAATTACTAAAAGAAAAAAGAAGAAAAATATTAAGAAATTCATATTTTCATATTTGGTTATTAAAAAATAAATGAAATAAAAAATGTATCAAAACCAAATTATAAAGTAGATTACTAAGAAATACAATGTACAAAAAGTAAAAGTTGTTGAAGTAAAAATGTTAAAATGGATAGGTGATTAGCAATAAAAGATAAATTAAGAATTAAGAAACGAGTATACCCAATAATCTAAACATAACACTAGTTAAGATGAGATAATGAAGGAGCGGTTTAGATGATTTGGGTATCTGAAACGTAGGGAAATTATATAGGGGTTCTCCTCCTCCACGTATCCATGTGCCTATTTTTTAGATGTTAGATGTAACTAATTGGTTTGACATTCATTAATATCATACATGTAATAGGTGAACAGATTTTTATTATGTGTAAAATTTAGGAATAGACACACGAACATGTCGGGAGAGAGGTTTTCTGTATGATTTCTTTAAATCATTGGCCTAGTAACACATCTATGAAGAAAAGTGAATTAATTATGTTTCTGATGTGAAAAGGAGAGAGAGAGACTTAAAATATATTGCAATGAGATAATCAGAAAGGATTTAGTAGTTCTTAATTTTATAAATAAAAATATTTTATAAAGTGGTGAAAAAGAATTTATACAACTAATCTCATGTAGCGGAACTCAAAGATTGTTGTTGTTATTACTGTTTTTGTAATAATGTTTAATTTTTTTTAATTTCTAATTATATTAAAGTAAAATTTTATTTTTAATAATATTTGATATATTAAGAAAATATAAAAAAATAAGTTTATTTTTTATTTTTATTTTTTTTAAATAAAATTTTAAGATAAATAGACTTTTATGTTTGAGAGAAATTTTAAGTTTAGATTTATATGAATTTTAAAAAATATATAAAATTATATTAAATTTTATTTAAATTTAAATTTAAAACCCAAAACTTATGCTTCTAAAATAAGTTAAAAAATTAAGAAGAAGAAAGAAACAAGAGCCCTCGGGCACAAGTTCGGGTGGTAAGGACTTGCGTCAGACGACCTTAGACAGATGAATTTTGGGGTTCGAACCCTGCCGCCTATAACGCACAACCGCGATTTACCTCCTATGTGTTGGTCGAGGGCACGGCTGGTGTAGGCGTGGGATTAGTCTAGTAAGTAAGCCCAGGAAACCGACAATATCAAAAAAAAACTAGAAAGAGGAAGAAGAATATGAAGAAGTTTAAATGTCTCAACCAATGGAAGAAACCCAAATCTAAAACTCAATGTACGTATAAATTATAAATCAATATTAATATATATTAGCGGCCAATCAGATTTCTTTTTTAGGAGAGAGAGAGAGGTTGCAACGGGGGCAAGGCGGCCTAAAAAAATTATTATATAATGGGCACGCTATTCTACTTTTTAAAACTTCTAAAAAAAAAAATTTAAATAATAAAAAAATTAAATATTACATGTCCATTTTGGAATAGTTAGAGGGAAATTTTGAAATAATTATTAGTTGTAGGAATAAATTTGACATAATTATATGAGTATTTTAGGAGAATCGTGAGTATTTAAAGAAGTATTTTAAAATAATCACTACTAATTATAGGGATAAATATGATATTTTTAAAAGATAACACTAAATAAAGAATCGCCTTTATAGTAGTATAGATACACCCAAATTAATGATTAACTTAGAATCACCTTTATAGTAGTATAGATACACCCAAATTAATGATTAACTTATATTCTAAGTTACAAATGATGCTTTGTTACACAATAATACGGATGGGTCAGCTTTCGATTACTTTATGAACATTTACAGTACCTTTAGTATGTATAAACAAGACAAAATTCATACGCGATAAAATCGACCTTACCATTTAATTTTGTTAATACTTTTCATCTAATTTTTTAATATTTTATTTCTTTCTTATTCTCATTTTCTTGCATAAATCAAACATGATTTGACTTTTGCAATGAACGGCGCTCCAAACATGATGTTTTGACATAATAAAGTTCATCTAATATTACGTCAAAAATAAAAATAAAAAAAATTCTTACAAACCATGTTTTAATTATAACATATTGCATCATTCTAAAAGTTTATCCTTCCATCCTCTCCCCAAAACAAGAAAATAAAAAACAAATGCTCATTATAGCTTTTTTCTCTCTATCCCTCTCAAGATTTTTTTTCATCCTTTTACGTAATTCCTATTTTCACAAAAATCCTTTCGTTCCTTTCTCTCTCTTTTTTTTTTTTTTTAACAATTTGAATCTAAAAATATTATAATTTTTAACCCACACCCCCCCCCCCCCCGCCCCCAACAATCAAATTCAATCCAATAGTAAAATATGCTTGTTATTGAATTATGATGTTAGGTTGTGTTTGGAAAACTTTAATTCTTAGATTTGGACAAACTTAGTAGTACATTTTGTCAAAATGCAAACAAACTCAAAAGCCAATGTATACTCCTAAACACATTGATGACAAATGGACAACACCCACCTTCTCTACATTCCATTTCTATGTTGAAAAAACAAAATGTTAACAAAACCCAAATTTTCATCACAAAGAAACAACTTTACGCAGCAAGTATTATCAGAATTTCACAAAGTATCGAAAAAATAAAAGCAAAATTCCATGCTTTCTGTAAGAGTTCATCATCCAATCTCCAAGTCCATGCTTTACAAACACCAAAACACGTTACTTAAAATCAGGAATGCTAGCTAGAACATAGTCCTAGCATGACACCAAATCCGCAAATGTTGGACCATACTTCCTGTACATACCCATGTTCTGTGTTTAGAAATGCATGGGAACATAAAGATAGACATCAGACAATTAAACTTTCCAGCTTCTTCACAAAGAGAATACCAGTGAGCAGAATATTGGGAACAGCAAACCTGAAATCCTAGAACAATGGTAGCAACTATAACAAGTTCACTGCCCATGACGCTACATTTTCCTCTCTTGCAAACCACAATCCTCACTCGTAAATTCCTTCTTTTTTCAGTAGAAGAGAGGAAAAGGACACAAACATTTATAGCTAAGCCATTCTGCCCTCTGGAATCACCGCCAAATTTTTTGAGTTTTTGGAGAGGTGTTTTACGAGGGCATTTGTTGCTGCAGCAAAGAACCCACTGAACATGCCGCCAATAGTATATGATTAGCTCCTATAAACATAAAAAGTACACTAGCTAAAATCATTTATGTCACGACATTACCTGTCAGATCATGGATGGGAATGATGCCTTGGGTGAAGCCAGGTCCTCCACCCTTGGTTTTTCGCGGTTTGGAGATAAACCTGAACTTGGACTTGATAGAATTAATAAGAACACCAGTTGAATCAGATCCTGCAAATTTTTTTTCCTAAATGTAAATATAAAACATCTACAGTGCGCACACACAGGTGTCATAATCCTCCCTGGGGGAAAATAGGCTGGAGGAAGATGTAAATAAGAAGATTTAAGTGAACAATGAAAGCTAAGCTTAATGGCTTATCATGTGAACTAGCCTCCCTATTTACCAAGAAGCGAACGAATTGCAGCCCGTGCAGCCCGCTGTTCTGCCTCTATCTTGCTTCTGCCAACGTCACCGGTGTAAGTTTTACCATCAAAAACCACTGATGAGAGAAAAGCAGGACGAGACTCTCCCATCTGGCTAACTGTATATGTCGGAATTTTGGGATGTCTCAGCATGACAGCATATTCATTCAAGATCGACTTCCAAAATTTCGAATCCTAACAAGAATAAAGGGAACCAAGATAACAAGATCTCCCAACCAAAATTAACGTGCATGTAATTTAATTAATAATGAAGGAAATAAAAAACTTCCAGACAACAAGCATCACGACTGAAAATTATAAAATTATCTCACTTTTGAACATAGCATCTGCAGCAGATCAATGAATCTCATGTACAAGAAAGCAAATGTCAGAATTGTGGCACATGAAGTAGTAAAGAAAACTTTTGCTCACACATTTTCAGCACCTATACGGGATTAGAGGCAAACAACAAATAACCAGAGAGCTCAGAAAGTGCTACCAGTGAAAAAAAAAAAATCATTAACAAATGTTATTAGAGAATATCTGTAAGATTCACATGATAATAATAATTCATAAAACATGAAGCCAATTGGTATGCACTGGATAGGCAGCAAACTAGCCTCCTAAGTACTTGAGCCTTCCACTAGTATTTGTTTCTGACTCTGCTTTGCATAGAAGATGGACTTGATACATCCTAATCCTAAAAGTTTGCTAATAACCTGGCATTTATTCATGTATACTGTATTACAAGATACAGCTGCAACTTCAGCCACGTGTTGTTCAGCTCCAGCAGCAGCTACGTGTCGTTTGGAAGAGCCAGTAGAAGGCAATTTTGGATGAGCTGTATTTTATTCCTTCTTCTCTCTGTTAGTCTTTTCTGTTGCAGCTTATGCGCTGTATATTCTTTTGGTTGCTGAGTGTACAGATTCTGTTAGTTTGTTAGGCATAGACTTATATATGTGTAGCCTCTCTCCACCGTAATTTTTTATCACTTTTTTTCTCTGTCATTGGAAATATACAGAAATTCCTCCATGCAAGCTCGTTAACTCCTCTGTTTCTTTTCTTCTTCATTTCTTTGATTTGTTACATGGTATCAGAGCAGTGAGCGCAATCATCCATGGCGGATTCATCGACTGAGACTGAGACCCCTATTGCCGCACCTGCCAACCCCAAGACCAACAATAATACAAACACTTCATCTTCAAATTTCTTAAACCATGGTGATCCTGCCAATCCATACCAATTGGACAACGGCGATAACCCTGTCGTCAACCTAGTTACTGACGTTCTTACTGCGGAGAATTATGCCACATGGTCACGTGCAATGCGTCGAGCATTGAGAGCCAAAAACAAAATCGAGTCTATCAATGGTGCGATTCAGAGGCCCACTGACCCCTCCGACCCTTTATTGGAAATCTGGGAACGCTGTGATGATATGGTTGTCTCATGGATTCAAAACTCCATTAGCAACACCATTAAGTCTAGTGTTGTTTTTGTGGATGATGCTAGGGAGATTTGGCAAGAGCTGCAAGATCGTTTTTCTCAACAGAATGGACCAAGAATTTTTCAGTTGAAGAAAGCTTTGGCCAGCTTGCTGCAAGAACAAGACTCTGTGAGCCTCTAGTATGGTAAGCTCAAAACTCTCTGGGATGAACTTTCAATTTATGACCCAATTCCAGATTGTTGTGGAAAGATATTATTTGAACGCTATCGGCAGGACTGTGTCATCCAATTCTTAATGGGTTTGAATGATAGTTATGCTAATGTCAGAGATCAGATTATGCCACCGATGAACAAGGTATTTTCCTTGGTTCAACAACAGGAATGCCAACATCAAATGGTGTCTTCTGGTCCTTCACTTGAGTCCATGGCACTTGCTGCCAGAAAATCCTTCATTCCCACTAAGTTCACTTCAAAACCCGTGGCCCCTCAGAAAAGGGACAGACCATACTGCACTTATTGTTGGATTCAGGGGCATTCTATTGAGAATTGCTTCAAGGCAGGCAATGCAGCAGCTCCAGTTTGTGGTCACTACAACATCACAGGCCACACTGCAGACAAATGTTACAAGCTTCATGGTTACCCTCCCGGCCAAAAGCTTCATAACAAAGCCAAGGTCTCTCACTCCTTTGCAAACCAGTCAGCTCTCTCTGCATCTTTTGAATCTGAGGAAGGAAGTGATGCTAGGATTGGTTTAACCAAGGTTCAATATCAGTAGCTTATGACCTTGTTTTAGCTCAAGGATCCTTCATCCAACTTGAACCCCCCTAATCAAATTCAATCCAATCTTATTACTGCCTCCACCGAGCCTGGCACTTCAAAAATGTCTGGTATACATTTGAGCCATTCCACTAACACACAAAAAACCTAAGTCAGGAAATATACCTTGGATTATTGATATAGGTGCAACAGACCATATGGTATGCAACACCAATTTCCTTTCTATGATTACTTCAACTGTTTCATGCTCAGTAAAACTACCAAATGGTAATCAAGTCCCGGTCACACATGTTGGAGTTGTTAATATTTCTAAGTCGATAACTCTCCAAGATGTTCTTTGTGTACCTTCTTTTTCCTTCAATTTACTTTCAGCCAAGAAGCTTGCATCCTCACTGACTTGCTGCCTTGTTTTTTTTTTTTTTTCTGATTCTTGTTTCATTCAAGACCTTTTATCTTGGACAACGATTGGGATGGGTGAAGTGAGGAATGGCTTGTACCACTTGCTGAGAACTGAAGTGCCTTCTTCAACCTTAGTAGCTGTTTTTTCAAAGCTCCTCAAAAGGGACATTTCCATTCTGCTTCTGCCTTAATACTATCACTGTTTCAGACCTATGGCATTGTCGCCTAGGTCATGTTTCTTTTCCTAGACTAGGCTTGATTGAAGATCCTATTGTAAAAGAAAATGTTTCCCTTATTAATGAAAAGCCTTGCTATGTTTGTCCTATGGCTAAGCAACATCGTCTTCCTTTTCCCTTTAGTCAACATCATTCCTCTAAACTTTTTGAATTAGTACATTGTGATCTTTGGGGCCCATGTACAGTCACTGCCCATGATGGTTCAAGGTACTTCTTGACCATTGTTTTTTTTATCAGTAAAGGTAAATTTTATAGATCAAAATGGAATATGTATAGAAAAAACTCCGAACATACACCGCGCAGGAAGGCCAAGGCTCCCAATCTAAACAAGAAGCATCCAATCTAGGAAAACCTAGAAGCAAGCACAATCAAACCAAGACATACCCAGGGCATTACAATAAGGAAAGTAGAAGCAAATACATCCAAAAACTAGGCATACCCAGAAATCCAAGGGAACACAAGATTATCAGACCTCAAGGAGGCCTAGACCTCTTATTCCTGATCTTACTTTTCACAGGTTGAACAACCGTCCATCCATTTCCCATAGTCAAAAGGGAAGCATGCCCTGTGCCGTCAATTCTTTCAGCAACATCCGAATTAGGAATGGAGTTCCTACTAGCAATCAATTTCTTTCCAAAATCCTTCACACTCAAAACAGAAGGGGTAGCAATAGTCTTCTTTGTTTCTTTAGACCCTGCATTATTTGGGCCATCACAACTCTTCCCTTGTCCAACAACATCCACCAAGCCAGAATCAGGTTGGGAAGCAACCAATCGTTGCTGACTAGAATGCTGGAGCTCCGTATTATTTCGATTCACATCCAAACTTCCACACCCCTTCAGAGCGACTGAGCCAGCAAGAGGAATGCTGCCATCAACACCAGCCACCCCGGAATGCGACCTCTGTTGCTGCACTTGATTCATATCTTCATCCTGCAAAGAGTGATTCCCGTTTCCTTCCTTTAATTCCTCACCATCAATCAGTTCCTCAACTTTTTCTGTCTTCTTTCTTTCTGAGATAGGCTTATATTTTACCAACGGACACTGGCCCTCCGTGTGACCTATAAGCTTGCATCTCTTACAATATCTTGGAAGATTTTCATAAAAAATCTCCTGTTCAATGCAAACATCACCAGGAAGACACACCTTGATAGATCTTTTTAATTCTTTAGCAACATCAATCTCAACAAGTACTCTGGCATACAATAGTCTACTTCTTTCAGTGGTGAGCTTATCAGAATACAATGGATCCCTAATTACCGAACAGATTCTACCTAAAGCATTTGATGTCCACATCTCCATAGGCAAGCCCTTCAGCTGAATCCAAACAGGGAGGGTCGTTCTCTGTTCAGACTTAAACTGGAAGAACCTAGGCATTCTTTTCAGCAGAAAAGGTTTGCCAAAGATTAAATACGGTCCCTTTTTGTAGCACCTCAGATAGGTCTTCTTCCTTCTGAAAATGGAGGATTATCCAACCTATATCATGTTGCATGTAATCAACTTCAACTTTACATGATCTAAGCAAGGAGTCAAATGTTGTTTTACCCGGAAATTTGCTCGTAAAGTATCCAAGCAAGTATTTGTTAGCCACACTCTCATAGCTAAACAGATCCTCAGGTGGGATTTGAGCACAGGTTCCATCGTTTGCAAATTTCGGAATTGATCCGCAGCAATTGGGGTGTCTATTATTTGCAAATAAATCAGCCCACGCCACTCTTTTGTTGTTTCTCATTATGGTTTTGCCCACACACTCTATCTTCTGCTTCTGAGAGTCAATTCCAGGTTCAGTTGTCTCACAGATCTGCTACTGATTCTCCTCACTGAAAAATTCCTTCTTTCTAGAAGGAGCACCTTCCACGGCAGTTTCCTTTGTATCAAGCGACTCAGATACTGAGTCATCCTCATCTACCCATGATCTGAATTTTGGTGTCGAGCATCCACCGTTATCCACTTCAATTTTATTTCTCAGTGCTTCAAGAAATAGTTTTTTCCACGCTGCAGACTTGTACAGGCCATCAAAGCCTGTAAGAGACTTCTTAATGCACTCGTCAATTTCCTGATTCCTCTCGGCCTCGGTGTTAAATTTACCACCCTTTTTATTTCCCCCACGTTTACTCATTCTTACCCCTGCAGGACGAAGCTACTCAGCAGTCACCACACTTCACAACCCCACCAGAAAGGACAAACACATGGCACACACCCAACCACATGGCCAGACAGCGAGAGAGGAAATATCAGAGCGCAGAGGGACAATCTGTAAGGTCACTGGGAGTAATAACTACACTGACCTAACTCCAACACGTGGCGAGACCAGCGGAAGGCACGCCAACCAGAACCACCTAGGCACAAATAAGACGCGCACAGGGACTTCAATAAAATCACACGGAAAAACTAACACGTGGCACCAATGCATGCAATCGGACAGGAGAATAGCTGACAGGCATGAGGCGACCCATGAGCATGTGAAGGAGACTCGGACCGCTTTTTAATTTCAAAAAACCTGCCCATAAACAAAAACAAACCCAACAGTGACACGGCGAACGGATCAAACAGGCACTGTTAGCCACCACCGAAACAAGAACTGAGGAACAAACCTGTGCACTGAAAACAGGACTATCACCTGAAACTTCAAAACGCAATCATAATTCTAAAATGAAAAGGAACCGAGGCAAAATCCGTTTTCAATTAGAATGGCTCTATCATCTTAATCTTTCAAAAAATCAACTCAACTTCAGATCTGGCCTAGCAAAACCGAAGCAACAGAGCAGCCCACAGCCAAGAACACTCCAAAACCAGAGGGAAGCAGGTCTGAATCAGAATCAAAACCCACTAGCGGACTTCTATGTTTTTCTGGATCAGTTGACGGGTTTAGAAAATCACAGCAATCCATTGACGGTTTTGTTTCCGAGTGGAGAGAATCAAGAGATGGAACTTAAGCTAGAATGGGAATAATAAGTTGGTAGAGTATGTCGTCATTAGGGACGTTAAGTTATTAGAGTAAGTCTTATGGTATTATAGTGGTAGCAGATGTGTAGGGTACAAAGATTCTAAACAACTTTCTTGATTATCTCTTCAGGATGGAGTCAGGGGATAACATTGCTAAAGCCGGAGGAGGTAGCGGTGAGGGAGCTAGCCATGAGACTGGTAGTGACACTATGGTGGTACTTCAGGACTTCGCCCAGCAGTTTATGGCGGAGGTTATGCGGAATTCTAGGGGGCAGGACCGTCCCATGGCTGAGCTAGGAGGTTCTATTGAACAGTTCACCTGACTAAAACCCCTTACCTTCATAGGGAGCACCGACCTGATCCGTGCTGAGAATTGGATTCGGGAGATTGAGAAGATCATGGTTGTTCTGCATTGTATAGATGAGCAGAAAGTGCTCTACGCGACGTTTAAGTTGATTGCAGAAGTCGAGAGGCGGTGGGAATCGGTAAGGATGCTAGAGGAGCAAAGACCGGTACCAACGACTATGATGTGGAGCCGTTTCAGAGCAGTGTTCTTTGAGCGGTACTTTCCGGCCTCTGTCAGGAATGCAAAGATGGAAGAGTTCATGAGTCTGACTCGGGGGCAACTGACAGCTCAACAATACACCGTCCGATTCATGGAGCTGTCCCGCTTTGCTTCTTTTATGGTACCGGATGAGGTGAGGAAAGCTTGAAAGTTTGAGAGGGGTCTAAAGAAGGAAATTCTGAAGCAGGTGGCGATACTACAGATACAGGACTTTGCTACTCTAGTGGATAAAGTCATTGTGGCAGAGGAGAACCTGCAAGGAGATACAGAGGTCCAGAACCCGAAGAAGAGGTCGACGCCTTCCAGTTCTTACTCAGGTATGAGGCAGGGTTCTTGGAAGAAATATGGTGGTGATGGAGGCCAGCGGCGAGAGCCAGGTGGTGGTACATCTCAGGGTACCACATTTTCCTTTGCTGGTCCTACTTGTGGCAAGTGGCATGCAGGGAAGTGCATGATGGGTTCAAGTGTTTGCTACCAGTGTGGTAATCCAGGGCATCTGGCGTGAGATTGTGGCACACCGAGGAGCAACGCACTCCCACAATAGCCATATAGGGGTGGCTATCAAGCACCATGAGGTGGATATCAGAGGGGTACGACTCAGGCGATGGTGTATTCCTTAACTCCTGGTGACGCTGAGAACGCATGAGATGTGGTGACAAATAATATTTATATGTTTTCGAATAAAGCTGTTATACTATTTGATTTAGAAGCGAAGCATTCCTTCATTTTCCGAGGATTAGTCAAACTATATGGGATAGAGATACAACTATTAGATGATGAATTAGCAGTGGCTACACCATCAGGTTCAGTAGTCATATGTAGTAGAGTGATTCAGGATTTTCCAGTGGAGATTTAGGGGAGAGTATTGCCGGTTAATTTAATTGTGTTCGATATGCACAGCTTCGATATCATTCTGGGAATGGACTGGCTAGCGGTCAGTTATGCAAATATCGACTGTCATAGAAAGGAGGTAGTATTCAGGCCTCCCGGGGAGCAGGAATTCAAGTATGTGGGGTCGTGTGTGCGTTCAGCACCACGGATCCTCTCAGCCATTTAGGCGAGGAGGTTACTTCTGGAGGTATGCCATGGCTACCTTGCGTTTGTGAAAGAAACACTGAGAGAGGAGCTTAGATTGGAGGATATTCTCGTAGTAAAGGAGTTCTCAGATGTGTTCCCAGAGGACTTATCGGGATTGCCTCCTGACCGCGAGGTGGAGTTCGCTATTGAGTTGACTCCAGGGACGGCACCAATATCGAAGACTTCGTATCGAATGGCTCCAGCAGAACTGAGGGAGTTAAAGGAGCAGCTACAAGAGTTACTTGATAAGGGCTACATCCAATTGAGTGTTTTACCTTGGGGAGCACCGGTGTTGTTTGTGAAGAAGAAGGATGGGTCAATGAGGATGTGCATTGACTACAGAGAGATTAACAAGGTAACAGTGAAGAATAAATACCCGTTACCTAGGATTGACAATCTGTTTGACCAGTTACAGGGCACACAAATCTTCTCCAAAATCGATCTGCGATCCGAGTATCATCAGCTGAAGGTGAAATTGGAAGACGTACCAAAGACTGCATTCCGTACTAGGTATGGCCAATATGAATTTATGGTTATGTCTTTCGGATTGACCAATGCTCCTGCAGCATTTATGGAATTGATGAACAGGGTATTCCATGAGTACTTAGATCAATTCGTAGTTGTCTTCATTGACGACATCTTGGTTTATTCGAGGAGTCTTGAGGAGCATGCAACTCAGTTGAGTTTGGTACTTCAAGTGCTTAAGGAGAAGGAGTTGTTGGCAAAGTTTAAGAAATACGAGTTCTGGTTAGAGCAAGTGGCATTTCTGGGGCATGTTGTGTCCAGAGAAGGGGTATTAGTGGACCCGAGCAAAATAGAAGCGGTAGTGGACTAGGCGAGACCGAAGAAAGTGCAGAAGGTTAGGTGTTTTCTGGGTCTTACTGGATATTACCGCAGATTCGTAACGGGGATTTCAAGACTATCAGGTCCACTAACACGGCTCACGAGGTAAAACATGAAATTTGAGTGGACCGATGAGTGTGAGCAGAGTTTTCAGGAACTGAAGCAACGACTGGTTACTAATCCAGTGTTCCATTCCGTCAGGAAAGGGTGGATTTGTTATCTCAAGTGACGCCTCTAAAAAGGGACTCGGGTGTGTCCTAATGCAACAAGGAAAGGTGATTGCCTACGCTTCTCGTCAACTCAAGGAGTACGAGAAGAATAACCCGACGCACAATATGGAGCTGGCAACGGTGGTCTATGCATTAAAGATCTGGAGACACTACCTATACGGTGAAAGGTGTGAGATTTTTACTGATTATAAAAATTTTAAGTACTTTTTCACCCAAAATGAGTTGAATATGAGGCAGCAGAGGTGGCTTGAACTGATAAAGGATTACAATTGTACAATTAGTTACCACCCAGGAAAAGCTAATCTGGTAGCTGATGCTCTAAATCGGAAGTCAGTGGCTGCGTCAGTCTCAGCAGTGGGTGTTCAGCATCAGATCAGCATAGATCTGAAAAGGTTAGGCGTGGAGTTAGTGGAAGGAAATCACCAGGCATTCATTGCTAGCCTGATTGTACAACCGACCTTACGGAAAAGGATCAAAACAGCTCAGACGGAAGACGCATAGCTGGTAGGGGTTATGGAAGGGGTTCAAGATGGTTCAAATCTGGATTTCAATATCTTCGACGATGGGGTATTGAGATTCCATACCAGGATATGTGTACCGAATGATGCCGAGGTCAAGCGAGTCAATCTAGAGGAGACACATCGTTTGCTCTATACAGTACATCCAGTGAGTACAAAGATGTACAAGGATTTGCGGGAATCTTTCTGGTGGTCTAACATGAAATGAGAGATTGCCCGTTTTGTAGAGCAATGTCTGACATGTCAGCAGGTGAAGGCCGAGCACCAGAGACCAGCGAGACCGTTGCAACTACTTCTCATTCTAAGTGGAAGTGGGAGCACATTTCCATGGATTTTGTCATGGGATTGCCATTAGCATTTCACAAGCAAAATGCGATTTGGGTTGTGGTTGACAGATTGACGAACACAGCTCATTTCATCCCAGTTAAAGTCAATTATTCCATGAATATGCTAGCAGAGCTTTATGTTCAGGAGATTGTCAGATTGCACGGAGTACCGGTGTTTATTGTTTCATATAAGGATCTGCAGTTTAATTCCCGGATTTCGAAGAGTCTACAGCATTGAGATCTCAACTCACGTTCAGTACTGCATTTCACCCACAGGCCGATGGTCAGTTAAAGAGGACCATCCAAATTCTAGAGGATATGCTGAGAGCATGTGTCCTGGATATAGTTTTCAGGTCAGCATCGGGATAACACCGTATGAGGCACTATATGGCCGGAGATGCCTATCACCGTTGTACTGGGATGAGGTTGGTGAGCGACAGATTTTGGGGCCAGAGTTGGTCCAGTAGACCTCATAGAAGGTCAAGCTCATCAGAGAATGGATTAAAACGGCTCAGAGTCAGTAGAAGAGCAACGCAAATATACGCCGGCGAGAGTTAGAGTTCGAGATAGGTGATGTTATATTCTTGAGAATCGCTCTGATGAAAGGAGCAATGAGGTTTGGTAGGAAGGGCAAGCTAAGCCCTAGATACGTCGAACCGTTCGAGATTCTAGAAAGAGTCGGTCCGATGGCGTACAGGATAACACTACCTCCAGTACTATCTAGGATTCACGACGTGTTCCACATATCTATGCTTAGGAGGTATGTTCCAGATCCTTCGCATGTGATCAGTTACGAGTCTTTGGAGTTCGGGGACACGTTAGCATATGAGGAGATACCAGTTCAGATCCTAGATCATAGGGAGCAGGAGTTACGTACGAAGAGGATTCCGTTAGTAAAGGTACTGTGGTGTAATCACGCAGTGGAGGAAGCTTCATGGGAATTAGAGTCAGAGATTCGTCAGAAGTACCCACAGTTACTCAGAGACGCTCAGAGCTAGACAGGTAAACAAAACGGTAAGTAAGTGGTGTGTATGTATCGCAGTTAAAGTAAGTTTGTTTATGATTTAGAGTATGTTTGGTCTTCGGGAGAGTTTTGTATGGATATTGTAATCTCCCGAGACATTATGTGTAAACCACAGTATTCCTCCGCCATAAGTGAGAGCAAGTAATAAATTCGGGATGGGGCTGCCATGTGGGTGGTTGTCGACTCTTTCTAGAGTCAGAGTAGTGATAGTTCAGATGATGTAATAGCAACTGGTAGCAAATTTCGAGGACGAAATTTTTATAAGGGGGGAGATTATAGAAACCCGAACCCGAAAAATAAAGAAATAAATAAGAAAAGAAGAAAAGGAAAGTTAAAAATGAAATTTTAATAGGCTTCGTTGACGAATCCCCTGTTTTCGTCGACGAAGGCCCTTCTGTTATTCGTCAACGAAGTTCAGAGCATCGTCGACGAAGAAATCCCGAATGGCTGAAAATTTCAGGTTTAGAGTTCGTTGGCAAAGGTCTTCTCTCGCCGACAAACATTATTCTGCGGTTCATTGACGAAGGCGTCATTTCGTTGACGAATGTGACCGGGTCTATGACTTATAAATAAGATTTTTGGTTGCTTAGTGATTAAGAAATCACTTTCTCTCTCTCTCTCTCTCTTTCTAACCCGCGCCCACTCTCTTCAATTCACTCGTCGTTCATCGCCTGATTCGACGATCGAAAGCCGCTACGAGGATCTAGGAGGAATTCTCTCCCGCAGAGCTTCTTCTCCTCTGCTCTCTCGACAATTCCTCTAGACAATGCTTCTAATCTCTCAATGAAGCCTCCAGTCTTCTTCGACAAGTCGACGAAGCTTCCGTAGCTTTCCTCCAGCTCCTTCTCCCTCTCCGACGACTCGACGAAGCTTCCGTAGCTTTCCTCCAGTGCCTTCTCCCTCTCTAACGATTCCTCCAAGCAATCGTGGACCCTTCAATTTGATCTACCTCTGTTTATTTAGTTTTATATACTTAGAAATTAGTGGATGACTTTAATTTGGCTTTTTCTATTCTTTTGGATGATGCCTTAATTTGGTTTTTTTTTATTCTTTTGGTAATGTGGCTCATGTTTATTTTTTAACATGTATTATTTGTGTTTGTTATCTAAAATTGGCTTATATGATATTTAAAAATTATATTTTTATTTTTTTCTCCATTATTCTAAATTTTTTCTCATTTTTTTACTATATATAAATTGATTTTATTTATTAATTATTTAAAAAAATACAGTCCCAAAATACTTGCACCTCAACGCCTTAAGGCTTACACCTCGCCTTACACATTTTAAAACACTGATCTAGACCGTGGGAAAGTGTCTCACTAGACTTCCTCACCAACCAGCCCAGAGTGGGAGATGCAGGGTCTATACTTTTGGTTATAGACAGGTTTTTGAAGCACGATACGTTTCTATCCGCACCAAAGTACTGTTCGGCAAAGGAGACAGCACAATTATTCTTCAAGAATATTGTGAAGTATTGGGGTCTTTCTTAAGATATTCTCAATGACCGAGACTCAAGATTCACCGACAAATTCTGGACAGAACTTTTCAGAATCCTCGGTTCACAGATTGACATCTCTTCAAGCTACCATCCGTAGACAGACGAACAGACGGAGAGATTCAACGGACTACTAGAAGAGTACTTGCGCCAGTTGTCAATGCAACCAAGAGAATGGGTGAAACTACTTGATGTGGCTCAGTTTTGTTTCAATGCCCAAAAGAGCTCAAAAACCAACAAGAGCCCTTTTGAACTTGTTACAGGCCAGCAACCATTGTTACCTCACACAGTGGATGAGTCGTCTATAGGAAAGAGTCCCAGAGCATAAATCTTCACCAAAGAGTGGAGACAGAATGTCGAGATTGCCCGAGCCTACCTGAAAAAAGCTTCTAAGCAGATGACGTGGGCAGATTAGGGGAGAAGACCGCAGCACTTCAACATAGGTGATTTGGTGCTTGTTAAGATCAATCCTAAACAGATCAGGTCACTACGAGGATAAGATAGGAGACTACTTCGTAAATATGAAGGACTAGTCCCCATCTTGCCCAAGGTCAGGAAGGCCTTTTACAAAATTGACCCTCCGGCTTTGATGAAAGTGCATCCTGTGTTTTACATTAGCTACCTCAAGCCGTTCAACGCTGACACCTAAGATCCAAGTAGAGGTAAGCCAACCAGAGCAGAATTGAAGACAATGCAACCCGACAGACGAGAAGTTGAAAACATCCTGGCATATTGAGAGTTCACATCCTTAAGGAAGAAGCAGCAGAGTTCTTAGTGAAGTGGAAAGGCCTTGGCGATGAAGAAATCAACTAGATTTCTGCGAAAGATATTCAACCGTTAATGAACAAAGTTCAAGTATACCTAATGCCAAAGTTTATGAGGACGTCGACCACATAAATGGGGGGGGTCATGAGCCGAGCTTGCTCAAGGCATTATACTTGCCTGTGACCGCTTCTTTCATGCATTTGGGATGGGTTTTCATCATGTAAATACTAGTGTAGGGTTATTTTTCAGAGATAGTTTTTCCCTAAGCTAAAAAAGGGAGTATGACTCCTCGATCATATTGATGTTTCCTAGTGCCAGAGTGAGAATTGCATAGAAAGCTCTTTAGGGGACGGTGAGTGTTCATCAATTTGTAAAACTCACTAGTTATTGTCAACGTGTTTAGCCTACTTGCCTCCCTCGCTAGACACACATTGTTAACGGAGGTGTTGATAATGAATTATGTTGCTTTACTGCTTAAGCGTCATTGCTTTCATAATTTGCTTATTACGTTTGCTTACATTTGCTTGAATGACAATGAAAGTGTTTTGTTAGTGAATTGTAGTAAACGCTACGCTAGCTAGTTAAACAAGAGGGCTTTAGCTAGCGCCGCACGGTCCTTTCACAAAGGTGTGAAATATTCGGCCCGTGACACCCTGCATTCCATTAAAAAATCCAAGTAGAAGATATAACTTCTGTGATGGCTTGATATACATGATTGGCCTACAACCTAACAACTTCAGCTTTTAGATCAAGTATTATTGTAAATGGTATTAGATACACAGTTGCTAGGAGGTCCTAAGTTTTATTTTTGTTGCCCACATTTATCATCTACTTTTCAAAAATAATCTTTTTCCCAAAATGAATGTATTTGTTGTTGCTTCCCTTTCCACATGACACTGGGTTGCACATGTGGAGGAGTAACTATTAATCCTTGATATACACATTTATAATTATCATTATTTCATGCCTATAACAATTGCAAATAGCCTGGAATTCGCTATTAAGAAATGTCTCTTTCAATCAATAGTAAAAAGTTGTGCTTTATTATAAAAGAGCCCTCGCCAAAAACTAGTCCCTGTAAAATAGAACAAAAAAGAGCATATATATCTAAAGGCTTTGTGATTTGAGAACTATATGAAATACTAGCGAACTAAATCATGTCTACAAACTATCAAAACTTGAATAAAATATGAAATATTTTATGCAAAATCCCCCATCCATGCATATAAAAGAGCTAGATCACGAATATACTTCACAAACACCAAAAACAAACAACTTTCCGAACACAATCTAATCGATTCCCTTGAAAATATTACGTAAAATCCCATCACTAATGCAGACCACAAAATTAAAATAATACATGGGCACATGCTGAATAGTACAGAAAAAAGTGCTAAAGGAAACTTGAGCATCATAGAAACATAAACCTTACTTCTACACATTGTTTGAGCAATCAATTTTAATTAGTCAAACAAATGCTATTCAATCGATTTTCATTAGTCAAACAAATCCTAACACATGTCAAAAAAGATTACAAACATCATGCAATAACCTGATCTAGAAGGAGGGATTCTTCTTGCTTTGTCTGTTTCTTTATGCACTCAAGCGCATATTTTGCAGCACTTTGCTCAGCGTCTTTTAGTTTGAAAAATGTTTGCGAAGAAGGGTATGCTATTCCCTCAACAAAAACAGTTGACTTGAACTCTGGTGCATGCTGATACCCTTCATTGATAGTATAGTAAATTGGGAATGGCAAATTTAATTTTTGTGTATACTCTTGGAGAAGGTTCTTGTATGCCAGCGGCTTTAGGGAATCTAAACAAAGATAGCACAAGTGAGATGCCTCAACATTCTACCAGCATGCCTTCAAAAAGTAAAATAAAATACAACATCAAGAAAAAAAAACTAGCTCACACAGATACTTGCAGTAGATCCAATGATTACTAAAAGGAAATCCAAATCAAGCATCCCAAAGAAGTTATAGCCTTTGGTTTGCATCCTTATTGGAACATATCAATAGAAAACTTTCTAGCCAATCCCCCAACTCATTTTAATACTATTAACTACAAATATTGGCGAATATATCTTGGGAAAAGGGATATGTACCTTAGAATGGGATATGCATCTATATTTAATTGGGTCATTCATTCACAAATTTCATAACTTCATAATATTAGTTAAGTAAATGTACTTGAAACTTACATATGTATCTATTTATTTTAAATACATCTTACTTATTAATTTCGTGTGTAATGAAGGGTCATGTGTACCAGTAAATACACCCTAAGGCATTGACACTTCACACCACTCTTCTCATACTATTCTCAACATAACATTCTCTCATGCCAACACAATCATTTATAACTAGAAAGTTTGACAACCAAAGAAAGATGTTTTTTTGTAGAGATTTGAACTCCTCCATTTGCACAGGATTGGAGAGTCATGTGATTCAAAATAGGCTAGATATCTTGGGAAAAACAAGTCAAGAGGAGTTTTGCTACAACCATTTATGGGCTAGGCCAAAAACCTCAAGGGGCTTGAATCACCTTAAAAGAGAGCAAGATATATTGTAAAAATTGTGTTTAGTTTTTTATTTGTATTTTGTTTAATATTTATTTGTACTAAATTCTCAACAATTTCAACTTCCCAAAAGCTCCCAAATTCAACAATCTCACGAATTTGTGGCACCACATTAAAAATGACATCCATCTCATTTCCAATATTCCACCCCAAAGATGAGCCCACGCCCTTGAGATCTCTCAAAACATTTCCCATCTCAAAAATTTGGGGTTCACATCCCAAGTTTCTTAAAGCATGCCCAATATCCTCATAAATCACAAGATTCTGATATTCATCATTCAGTCAAAATCCAACCCCAAGATATCCACTTGAATTTCTTCGAGACCTCAAGCCTCAATAGTTTAGCTCACACCTCAAATGCCCAAGCTCAATATCATTTCATATCTTCCGTGTCCTCTTTCTTCAGATCCAAGAGTATCATCTTTCTCTATGGGTTCAAACTTCCTAAATTCAAGGAAAGACGCCCTTGGCAGAACTCCTACAACCATCCTCTTAGCAACATTTGCAGTTCCTTCGAGTCCATACATACAAAGGATCGACAGCCTCGACAGTCTAGACTCCAAACAAGTTTCAGATGACCCTGCCCAAGAGTTCACCCAAGGGCCACACGAGAGGAAGTCTCAACTTCCAGGGAGAAAAAGGTTGTCGCTAACACTATCTGTATTATTTTCTATAGGTGTGCATGTCCTAAGATACATTACAAGGGAATCAGAATTTCTAAATTATGTAGGAACTTGGACCTTTATGAGTATGTTTGCTGAGGATCATATGGCATTCTTTTCATTTCTAATTTTCCTAGTCCTGGAATTTAAATTTGCTAAACAAAGAAAGATTAATAACCAAAACAGTGAAGCATGCTGTCACATAGTAGTCTCAAGTGGAAAATTTCTTTGAAGAAAAAAAAATTAAAAAAAGGAGGAAAATATATCCAGTTCCACTTGGAAACAGTGATTTTATCCCTGAACCCTCATAAATGCTTCTTTAATGCATTTTTTTTTTTCATATAAATGTCATTTTATTATGCATTCAAGATCAGCTGGTACATCTTGGACTGCATTTTTTATTTTTGTACAAACAGCACTATCCATCTCAAGAAAAATCATCAATTATGTCCATGATTCATTTGTATCTGTTTTTTTTATTCTTAACCCATATCAGTTGGTCATGTTTGTTAGGGGAAAAAAAACAAAGAACAAAAAGAAAAAATTAGAAAAAATTATGAACTTGCATTTGATGAACCTTGATCAAAAAAATATGTTCTCATCTTTTTGAAAGAAGCAATCGTCAAACACTAGAAGACAGGCGTGCATGAACCCCACCGATGAAGGGATTCCAACTTCCAACTTAAATGAAATAATATAGAATAAAACTTGACATATACCGGAGGCCTTAACCATAAATATTCTACACAGAAAAACCTAAAACTGAACAAAACCCAAGAAGCGTGAAGCTAAGGAGAAGAAACTCACCAGCACAGGATGAAGAAGAAGCCATTCTAGTAGAGAAGGAGATGGTGTGAAGACCAATGAAAACTAAAATGAGAGTTGGGTTGCTGGAGCAGCAGACTTGCAGAGAATGGGGAAGGCTTTTAATGGTTTGCTATATATAAGCAAACCAGAGCAACGCAGAGCAGTGCACGAGGTGTGGGCGTCGCCGATTGGCTGTGGAGGAGGACGTAAACATCGTCTGGGCATCTTCCATTGGCTCCTCTGGAATTTCCGTACTTGGGCACGCGATGAAAGATTCCTTTCTTTTCTGTGTAATCTGTTTCTGGCGTGGCCCTTGCCCAATCCAATTGCGTCATTTTCGCATCAATTCTTTTCAGGAGTTGATTCAAAAATCTGGGTTTCAAAAAAATCAACTGCGAAATAACAAACAAAATATCAGTTTGAATCCTGATTTACTCCCTGCAGGGCCGAAGGGCCGAACTGTGGGGCGTGGGATTAGTCTCCGCTGTGGTGCATCCTAGGCTTGCTCCGGTAGATGCCGGCGAAGGACACCCGGCATTTCTCATAAAGAAGAACAAAAAATATCATTTTAAGCAATTTAATGCACATGAGAGATTAAGAGAACATGAGAGAATAAGAGAAAATAAAGAGTTTGGACACTAGAAAATTCAATATAGGTATGTTGTCTAATATTCTTTAAGCTTTAGAGGGCATATATATAGAGATTAGAATAAAACTAGGTAGCTTACACCTGTTATAAAAATTTTCAAGTTAAGTTGATTGATTGCTTACTGAGATCAGTCGACCGTTAATTAGTTGTCAAAGAGAAAAATCATATGTTAATTTGCAAAACTGTGCACAAAATAACTTTTCACCAATGTGAGTCAAATAGAGAAAAAATTCAAAACAACTTTTCTATCGATGTGAAACTTTTCTACCAATGTGGGATACACACAATACTTAGTCTATTTGTGCCATGTTTTTAATATTTTCAAGTGTTTTACAATATATAAAAGAATGAAAGTGCAAATAAATAGGATTTTAACTTTTAAATCTTTTCTCAATTTTTCAACTTCAATGACTTAATCCTATTAAAAACAAGTTAAGCACAAATCCTTTAGTACACGATAGTTCATTATTATCAATCCATTTTTATGAAACCTAGGGACAAACAATCTCCTCGACAAACTATTCACAAAAAATATAAATAAACATAAATCATTTATATATATCACACACAAGTTCTTAATTTTCATATTTTTTTCCCATTTGACATTATTAAAATTAGATTATGAGGAGTGAGACGGAAGATTTTATATATTTAAATAGAAAGGTACAATTTTATCCACAACATGTTCATCATAAAAAAATATACCAATATTCTTCGTATAAAAATTTTAACATGGTCGAATCTATGACAATTGATGATACCAAATTAATGCACACTGATATGAAAAAAAAAATAATGCTAATTGTTATTAATCATAAGTCACTCGAGAAAGTTGAGTGATCGAATAAAATAAAATAAAAAGTGTTCGAGTTTTGCAAAAGGATATTCTCAATTTTAAATTCAGTTAAACATAAATTATAAGTTTGAAACCCAATGTAGAATTAAAATCAAGGTGTTCAGTGTTCATAAATCAATCTAGATTTCTTAATACTCCATAAGAATAATGATTTTCAAAAATGTCAAAATTTCACAACAATCGTTATGATTTAAAAATATTCAAGGTTCGAAATGAAAAATTCAACCAGTGTTCTTTAATTATTCAACCTTTATGATCAATGCTCACAACACCAAAATATTTAATATTCGACAATGTCATGATATCCATTTAGAGTGCTCCCCTTTCGTAGATATAAAAAAGAATTTGGGTGAGAGAAGGTCACACAAATGAAATCCACTCGAATAAATTTTTAACTTCCTCAAAATACATCAAGATATTCAACATAATCAATTCTTATAATAAAACATTCAATCAAACTCAACTTCAATAATAATATGTCCACTTTTCATAATAAGATATTCCTATAAGCTCAATACCCAATATCTTCATATTCCAAAATGATCATCATTCAAATATTTTCAATCTCATCAATAAGTTATTCAATCATGACAAGATATTCACTTCAAACTTAATAGTCACAACAAAATATTCATTTAAGTATGCTCTCTTTAAAACAATGCATATATATATATATATACTCGAGATTTACGCATGAATTTTATAATGAGCATTTCAACATAAAAGGAATTTTAATTTTTCATCATCGTCCTCAACATTCAACAAAAATTCATCAAAACAAATAAAAATAAAAATAAAAAATCACAAATTTTCATCATATTTCAAAAGGTATCAAAAGATTTGTACAAATGTATCAATCAATCTAAGGAGAACACGACTTCAAAAATAATTAAATACCTTATTTAAGATGAAATTTGGTACAAAAACAATCAGTTTGAAAGTGCAACAATTTTTAAAAAACCCAAATGGTTTCATTTTTTTTTAATCATACTCAACTAAATTTGAAATTTTAAGGTGTTAAATAAACCATTTAAAAAAAAATTATTCAAGGAGAAAGAACTTATCCCTTTCTTCAATAGATATGAGAGAAAGATTTGTTGTCCCTTCATTGTAGTTTGAACCGAAGTTGCAATCTGACAAACATCATTGAAAGTCTTCTTCTTTAACCTCTTCATTTCTTTCTTGAGATATGGCCATTTGGGGTCAGGAAGTGATTTTCTCTTATTTGTTTATTTATTTTTATTTTTTTCATTCTTTTCATCATTATTAATTTTGGAAAAAATTTTAAACTTTTGGTGATGAGTATGATTTTTCGTCAATATTAAGTAAATTATAAGAATGTAGAATGACAATTATAGTGATAGTGAAAATATTAACTACTAAGTAAAATAAACAAATAAAAAAAATTAAGCCAATAGAGATTTACGAATAATAATAATAATAATAATAATATAAAATGTTAAATGCAATATGCTCTTGAAAATTTTGTGTTATGTCATGGTTAGTAGAATTTTGTTTTGTTTTCGGTTTTTCAGGCCAGCCAAAGCTGCCAGAGTCGTCCCTGTCTACATCCTCCTCGCTTTTTGTATTGTTCTTCTTCCAAAAACAGGCGAAATTTCTTGCAGAACCGAAAACCACCGCTCTTACTCTTCCCAAACGAAGAAGGAGAATCGAGGTCTGAAAATGGCGAGCTGCCCGTGCTGTAATCCTTCGATTTTTGTAAAATCAATGAACAAAACCTTCCTCAGATCCAGGACGTCACTAGTTGAGATGAGGTCGTTCCGTACGAGGCCAGCGGTTTCTAGGGTTTCAGGTGCTCGAGCTTCGATGGTGGACTCCTACGAGAGCTCCTCCAATTTCGCTAAGCGCATGGAACAGGCATGGGTCATCTCTCAGGTACTTCCCCCCCCCCCCCCCCCCCCCACCGGGGGGCGCCCCTCCTCCTCCCTCTCACACTTTCTCTATCGTGCTTAGGTTTTCTTGAAATTCCGTTTGAGGAGTTTCGCATGCTGTGCCGAAATGATGATTTTTCATTGCGTATGTTATTTTCCGATGATATAATAGTAGACAATGAGGCTGAATTAAAGATGATTCTGGACTAGAACTTTGTAGGTGAAAATCTGGAATTTAAAAGCTTTTGGACAAGAAAGAATAACTCGGGAATGTAAATTTACTATTGATGGATGAGGCGATGAATCGGTGAAATTGAACTTTTTTCATCTTTGGCTTAGCCATGAACTTTGCTAAAGAAAGGTCAGGCAACGAGGTAGATATGTGATTGAATTTCTTATCAGGTATGGGCTCAGTGAAATTGAACTTTTTTTTCTTAGGGTAAATTGCATGGTACAGCACATACGTCCCTCAAGCTTTAGAATAATTATAATCTATTCCTTTGAAGTTCTCTATCATTTATGGTACCCTTTACAATCAGTTGACAATATAAAGTAATCCAATATATCTCATAGTAGTATCATTGACTTTTTTCAATGACAAATATATGCACATTGGAGTAAATATGACTCTTTGGTTTTTAAGTTTATAGATTAAAAATAAACTGAAAACCTGCAGTCCTTTAAAACCTAGACCATCACTTTAATCAATCGGTTTGGTTTTTATTAGTTTTAATAGAATTTTAAGTGGTGCACCACACGTATATCTCACTGCTTAATGTAGAAGCTGACTCCAGCATTTCCTGTTGGGCTAGAAAATTAATTAACAAACTTAATACCCAAGCTTGTGTTTTCTTGGGTGGGTGGGATTGTGTTGGGGAAGAGGGCTTTTTCATCCCCACGCCTAGTCCATGTGGGATAGGCGTCACTATGTAGCAAAGCAGGTAGCCACATTGTAAATTGTAATGGTCTCAGCCCAACTCAAGTTAGTTATTGTCCACTTTAGCCCACTAGCCTCACAGTTTTGTCTTGTAAAAGCCGCTCCACAAAGTTGGAGCCTGAACCATCCTAATAACTCCAAGATCTCCCTGCAAGACATTCAATGTGGGATTGTGACAGGCTCTCCTGTTTGATCTTTGATGCTCTTGTTATAGTGGCCTACACTTCTGTGTAGGATTCACCCAAATGACGGTAACCCTAGGTGGCTCTATCTGCTCTAATACCAAATGCAATGGGTTTGGCCCAACTCCAGTTAATTATTCTCCGCTTTGGCCTATTGAACTCATAGACATAGTTTGTCCCACAAAAGGTTCCTCTCATTGGAGCCCAAATGCTTTTCATAAACCTAAGATCTTCCTAGTGCACGTTTAATATGGGATCATAGCACAAAGCATTGAGCAATGGAAGGGGGGAGGATCCCTCCCTTGTCCCACATCAGCTGGGAGCAAGGTGAGAGACCCTCTCATCTTCTATAAGAGGCCCACACCTCTGCCTATTCATTCGCAAAGAGAAACTACTCCACATGTTTGAATGAGTTGAAAAATTGAAACTACAACAACAACAACAATAAAACCAAGCCTTAGTCCCACTAAGTGGGGTCGGTTATATGAATCTTTTCCGCCAATTTATGTGATTGTGGATCATTTCTTTTGATAGATTCAAGGATATTAAATTTTTACTCACTATTTCCTCCAAAGTTATTTTAGGTCTACTCCTACCCCTTCTACTGCCCCCCACAGTAACTAAGTCACTCTTTCTCACAGGTGCACTATATGGCTTACGTTGTAAGTGTCCATACCATCTAAGTCGTCCCTCCTTTATCTTATCTTCTATAGGATTTACACCTAACTTACCACGAATATGTGCACCTGTGAGGAAGAGTTGAAAAACTGAAACTGAAATAATAATAAAAAAAAATCAACACAGGAATAGAAATAAGAATATTGATAAATTATGAGTGTCACGACGTTCCCGAACGCGAACTTGGGATGACTCAAAAATGATAATGAAATAAAGTGTGTGGATTTTGAAAATGTGATTTTCGTGGAAAACAAAGTGTATGGAGTCGCCACTAACCTTTTGAAGTGTGGTTAGAACACTTGATTACTATCCAATTAAGGGTAGAATTGGTCTGCGTTACTAGAGTCAAGTTCAGGACTTCAGTTACGCAAGGGGAAGGTAGTAGCACCCCCTACACGCCTGTTCTTATGAACAATACCAAATTAATAAAAACTTATCCCATAAATCAAATTTAATAAGTCTTTAAAAGTTACTCTCTTTCAAAATGTGTAAAAAAAAAAATGCACAAAATGAATACTATATAGATATTCCCTCAAAACCGGAGCATACCGTATACTGAAGAGCTCATGTCTCTCTTTTAAATCGCTGGGATCGGAAAATTGAGAAAATAGTTAGAAAAATACGCTCCCGGGATTTTGAAATTTTATAGAATTTTTTAAGTGTGAAAAATAATATTCCTGGAGGTTTTTGGAGTGCATTTGGGGATGAAAAATTTGCAAAAGATGAATTTCCAGTCTCAAAATATTTTTATAATTTTCTACAATTTTCTTGAATTTTAATTACAATTTTTATATTTTCCCCAAATTTTGAAATAACAAAAATATAATTAAAGGAAAACAATGAAAATCAAGTCAAAAAAATATTTTTGGCATTTTCTTATAAATTTTTTAAATTTTTTGTGATTTTCTGAGCTTTATGAATTTTTTTGTGGATTTTGAATTATTAAATGTTTAAATAATAGCATACCAAATAAAACAGTTAAACCGGTTCCATACCAGTTCAAGGGACCCAACCGGTTCAGGAATAAACCGATCAAAGGGGGTCAACTAGTTTTAGGCCCGGTCAAGGCCATCAAGTCAACACGCATTGCCTTCCGCGTGGGGGATGCATGATGCATGTATAAGCAGGAATGAATGAATATGTGTATGCATAGATAAGAATGAACATGCATGTATGGCGTGTGAATGGGCATGCATATGCATGCATGCATGAATGAATAATAAAATGATGTAATGCATGAATATATGTATGCATGGATAAGAATGAACATGCATGTATGGTACGTGAATGGGTATGCATATGCATGAATGGATAATGTCATGGATGATGATGTATGTACGCATGCATGAATATATATGTATATGCATGTGGGTATGTGAAAGTGCGTCAGGCTGTGAGTGCAAGTGTGTGCATGAGTGTGTGTGAGTGGTGCCAAACTCAAACTCCACAACTCAACACCTCTAGCATTTCATCAAACAGTTTGCATGCATCGGACAAATTCCCACATTATTAATGCAGATGAATCATCGCATTTTCCAAAAGCAACAACAAAGGCATTGTGAACTATACTATTCATCCCCAAACCAATCAAGACCACCATACCAAAAACCTAATGTAGCAATTCTAGTAAACCCGAACAAGCACAAGTACCCAAAATGCCAAACACTATGGAAATCAAAGAAACATAACTAAACAAGTTTGATTTAGGCATTTTATCAAGCAGGTGGTAGAGATTTAAAATCCAAGAACATGTATAAAGGAATTGAAATTTTGAAATACCATCCATTAATCAGGCACATAACAGATACCCGTCATCCACACCAATTCAACAAAACACGGTGATGATAAGTTCAATAATCAGAGTCAAAAAACGCAGAGCATACCTAGCTGTTAGTTTGCTTCCCATAGTGGGTGGTTCTAAAGCCGTGTGTGAGGTATGTAGGCAGTGAGTAAGTTGTTCGTGGCTGCTGGAGGGAATCTGCAAGTGAACGCTGCCTTGCGCAAGGCAGGAAATGATGGAGCTACTGGAGTGTTTGCCGGGGGCGGTGTGCTGGCATGGATGAAGCGGGGAAGGTGGCCATGCTGTTCGTGTCTCCTCCTTCGACTGCGTGTGTTTGTGAATAGAGCTTGGAGCGAGAGGTGGTGGCCGGAGCTGCAGAGATGATGTCGGCGTCACAGAAACAATGCCGGAGACGAAAAAGAGTCACGTGGGTGACGACGTGTTGGGTTTGCAGGAGTGTGAGATTGGCCAGAGTCGGGTGGTGATGTCGGATGCTCACGGCTGGGGGGGTGACGAGAACGAAGCGTGGAGCTGGAGGTTTTCTGCGACGCTTGCAGGCGGTGGTAGAGCTCGAGACGACGAGGGTGGTTGACGGCGTTAAGGGACGAGGCTCGGCTGGGGCTGTGTGCGAAAGAGAGAGTGGTGAAGGGGAGCTACTAGTCGTGGGGCAGTGAGATGAAGATAGAGTTGTGGTAGGCTGCGAGGGAGGCTGGTTTGGAGGTGCGGTGATGGTGGCTCTGGCTCGGGGAGATGGAGATTATGGGAGTTGTAGCTAAGAGTTCGTGAGGGTGAAGGTAGTTGGGAGCTGGTGGACCGCGAATTTGGAGCAGGACACTGCTGAGGAGGTGGAGATGGTGACAGTAGAGGCTCTCTGCGGCAGTGTGGGGTTGTTGGTTTCGAGAGGGAGACAGAGGCTCTGCGGGTGATGCTTGTGAACCGAGAGTGAAGAGAGGTTGTGCAAGGATCACCATAGACTTTCGAGGATCCGCGAGTGGGCGAATTGTGAGCCGGCGAAGGTACGGTGAGGTGAGGATCTATCACAGACTCATGAGGATCAGGATAATGGCGGTGACGCAGCCGTCGCACTTGATGCATCTCCGCCGGCGCCAGGTTTCATGATGCACGGCCACGGCGGGGGATCCTCTTCGTCTATGACGGCTGGGCGGTTGGTCACGGCCTCGGGTGAGAGAGTGGAAGAAGGCTTGTTGGAGATGGCGCTCGAAGTTGCAGGGGGTGGCCGGAGTATTGGAGGCCATGAGGTGCTGGGCTGGTCGTGGGAAAATCGAGAGAGATGGGAGAGAGATGAGGGAGGAGAGGTTGAGAGAGATCACTGGGCTTTGGTCTAAGGGGCGAGCCGAGAGAGATGGGAGAGAGATGAGGGAGGAGAGGTTGAGAGAGATCTTTGGGCTTGGGTCCAAGGGGTAAGCAGCAAAAAGAATGAGAGAGAGAGCCAGCGATGGTGATGGTGAAGGTGGCGAGTTTGCCGGTGGTTCGGGCGGTCGTGGATGGAGATGGTGGTTTTGGCTATGGTGGCGCGGCGAGAGAGAAAAAAAAAATGGAGAATGGGAGAGGGCCTGTGCAGGTGGTTAGGGAGATAGGGAGACCAGAGTGAGGATGAGGATGAACAGTGAGAATGGAGGGAGAGAGAGAAAGAGAGATGATATGCGAGGGGGGAAGCTGGAGAGTGCCAGAGAGGAAATGTGACGATGAACAATAGGAAAATATTCCCCCCCCCCCTCTAGTGCGTGCGTGTGTAGGCCTTTTATAGGGCTTCTTGGGCGCTAGTTTGTTTTGCATGTTACCCCCGGTTTCCCTTGGGTGCAACCATTACATGTACATTCTTTTTCTCTTATTTTTGAATTCTTTTTGATTTTTGCCTTGTTTCTTCTTTTTGTGTTTCTTTTTTTCTTTTTTGTTGTGAATACGAATAGTACTAACACTAATAATAATAATAATAATAACGATGCCTTTGTTATATTTGGCCCGGACAAAATGGGGTGTCCACAATGAGTACTAAATATATTAATATAAATTAATATTTATAATTTGGTTTTTCGTTCGTGTAAAACTGAAATCAAAAATTGGTTTTAATAAAATTAGAAAGCAAAATCAGAAATTAAAACCGAAAAATTAAATCAGTCTGAACGTCAGTTTTCGTTAATTTTTGTACACCCGAACCTAAGATCCTTTGTGGCCTAGGGTTTGTATGGCAAGAAAAGTGTATTTGGGTTTATTAGTAAAGGAAGATAGAGCAGGCTAGGATTTGAAGTTTAGAAATAATCTCACCTGGAGATTTTCGGTTGCTACTAGTTTAGGTTGTGGTTGTAATTTTTAGTTCTTAAAAAGAGTGACAATATATATATATATTTTTTTGGGAAGAAGGTAAGAAGAATATGTTAGTTGAATATGGAACAACACGAGAAATCTAGACAAAGCTTGAACAAAAGAAAACAAATAAGAAAAGAGCTAGATTCTCATACTGTTTATACTTCAGTATCTACTTTCGATGTTATTGAGGATACAAGAAGTAACAGAATTAGCATTTTGATTCATATTTTTTAAAATAGCAGCATTCATTAACTTCTAGATATGATAGACTGAAGCTGCCCATACCAACTTGTTGATAATTGCATAGTTGGAATTACCAAGAGGAGAAAGCAAGATCCATATTCCAGTCTGAACAAAATCTAAGGACAGACAATCAGGATTATTAAATTTGACATTTGAATTTTTGTAAAAAATTTGAAAATGCAATTTTGTTGTTCATATCTTATAATTAGGTTCACTTTGCTAGATAATAGAATTGAATTGGGAAAATGGTTCAGGAGAATTCCCACCAAATTGTTCTCATAGAATGAATGATATAGAATCATTTTTTTTTGTTGATGACTACATAATACTCCAAAGTCCAAAGTGGTGGGAAATTGCTTCCTTCATTAATTGTTCGGTGCTGCTTTCTGAATTTCAAGTAATTGGATAGGAGGGATATGCAAACCCCATGGTCTGTTTTAAATATCTTGTATTGGTTATCCAATTATTCTCATCTGATCCTTTTTGTTGCCCTACTAAATTCTCCAATGACGGTGATGCATGCAGCAACCGAGGCCAATTGCATGCTCTTCTTGCAACACAAGCGGGCACGTTGAATGCAAATGGTGTGGAGGTACAGGCTTCTTTATTCTCGGTAATAATATGCTCTGCCAAGTACCCTCCAGAAACACCAATTGTGTTATTTGTGGTGGAAAGGTAAGCTGATCATTTGGAATTGCTTTTATCTATAATTAATTTACAAAGCTAATTTTAGGCTCATTTTCATCAATTCTGTTGGTTAATCACATTCCAGGGGTTAAAATTTTTTATTTTTAACTAAAATCACTCTGGATAAAAATCAACTGTTGAAACTACATATGTTGTTGCAAGTTTCAATTTTGATTGAAAGCTGTTCCGGATTGCCCTAAGGCTACTCATAGAGATTTTTCTATGTTTGTAACTCTGTATTATACTGCACAAGATTTATAAACAAGATGACAGAAACCCTTCTCCCTGTTATAATGCATTTGATCTCCCAGGGTTCGATGTGCTGCTCCGATTGCAAAGGAACAGGTTTTCGTGCCAAGTGGTTGGGGGAGCCTCCCATTTCTAACTAGTCTAATGGTTCTGGCTCCCTGTAGTTCAAAAGAAGGCAACCATCAAGTAAAGTGACAGATGTTTTATGCTGTGATTTGTTTATTTCCAATCTGGAGTTACTGGCCTCTCCCGATCAGAGTGTAAATTCTTTTAGGATTATGCGACAAATCACACCCATGTTACCTTAAAGAAATTACCTCTGTTGTACCATTTTCAATCTTACAGGATGCAAGCAAAGTCTTGTCCTACGGTTGTCATGTTTTGTGAGTTTCAATTCAGACCTAAGATCTCAATTTGTTTACATAAAATATAATGCAAATTCAAAATGGCTGTCCATTTGCATATTCAATTATGCCTTATAAAAATATGTAGTTGTGATAGTGCTAAAATTTTGATGGCATGCATTGCCTAATTAAGTTTTTTTTTTTTTAATTTGAGAATTTCAATAATTGAAGAATTATAAAATATCAAGAAAAAAAGAATATACTTCACCAACCTCGTTTTTGGAGAACATCCTAGGCACACACAGAAGCTTGGAGTGGACCCTACCATTAGGTGGGTCCTTTTTAGGTGTTTGTCCCACTTGAACCTTGTTTATTTTTGGTGCAACTCTTTAACTCACATTCTTGAAGGTCTTTTTTTATTTTTTTTCAATATTTAAGCTTAGCTAGACTTACAATAAACACTATAATAATTAACAAAATCTAGAGATTGAAATTTTGTTAATCAATATTAACTTTAAGGATCTGTTTGATATCGTTGTTGTTTTTTATTTCCGATTTTTGTTTCTCCACAATAAAAAAACAGATTATAAAAATGTGTTTGCTTCTGCCGTCAGTTTTCTATTTCTATTCTCAACATTTAGTTATTTGTCAAAAAACTGAAAATCAAATTTTATGATTTTCAATTTTCATGTCCAATAAAATTTTTATTATATATTAAATTTTGAAAGTAGAACAATTAAGTAAAATAATCATAATAAATTTTATTTTTATTATAGTAGTTTTTTAATGTGTATAATTTACAATTTTGTAATTTTATTCATATTTTCAAAATATTTTGATTTAAAGATGAAAATGAGCATTTTTTAATTAGGTTTTTAATTTGTATTAGATTTATAAATGTTAACCAAATAGTTTGCTGATTTTTAGTTTTTAGTTTCTGTTTCTGATTTTTAATTTTTGTTTTTGATTTTTGTTTTCTAATTTTTGATTGCGATATCCCAAATGTTAAAAAAATAGTGAATTACAAAAAGTCTTTTATATTTGATAGTGACTATATTTATTGTCACATATTTTCAAATAACCTTTCTCTAGTTTTGATGTAGTGTGGTTGATAACTACAAGTTCATCAACTGTTTCAAGAAATTAATTAGTTAATCAGTGTTCATATGTTGGCATCTTAAATAAAATTGAAATTTCTCAAAAAGTAAGAGTAAACTTGACTCTTTTTACTTTATTAGTTGAAGAAGTGGGGTTCTTTGCCCTCCTCATTATTAGCCCATTGCAAGCAATTTCGTTTCTCATCTTTGTGCTTTATTTTTTTTTTGGGTGCCCTTATTTATCTCTTAGTTTTTTTCATCATCCTCAAATGCATTCATTTTCAAAATCTATACCCTCTCTTGTGTAGTCGTCTCTGATTTAATTATTTTGTATGATGCTCTGTACTTTTTATGCAACTTCACAAATTACATTTGTAAAATCTTAATATATAAATTCATAAAACTTGCAATTTAATTTTTATAAAAATCAGGTGTATAGTGCCCATATATATACAATGGATAAGGTTAGGAAATAATTGAATTACTTATGAGCTATTTGAACAAGCCTAACTCAATTTAACTTTTGACATATTTTATATGAGTTGAGATTAAATTAAGATATATTGACTTGCAAATAACTTTTAGATACCATCAAGGGGGACTATGGTGTTATAAATGATATTTAATCATTTGTTTTTCCTCTCACAATGAAATGATGATTTCTTTTTTTTGGCTTTGCACATAGCGGTTGGGCACGGTTGGTTAATCGAACAACTTGCTTAAATCATCAACCAAATTAAATAGTTGATTCACAACAGATGTAAATTGAAATTATAATTAAACCAAACTTTGATTAATCAATTTTTGGGTCATTGTCGATAGTAAATCAAATTAATTACAAAGTGTAAAAAAATTACATTATTTTATTTACATCTAATAACTTTAGATAATATTTTAATTACATAAAATATTTATAATATGTTTACTTAGTTCGATTAACCATAATTATTCAATGGATTGAACAAAAAACCAAACATTTAAGCAAAAAAAGAAAAAAAAAATGCAAACTAAAGCGAACTAAAAAAATGGTTAAGAAATTTTTTGGTACAATTAGTTTAGTTTTGTGATTAATTCTTTTTTGCTTTTGGTTTTTTTGTCATCTCCGCTTGCAATGCAAAAATTAAGGGGTAAAATTATCATTTAATCTTATATATATAAGTATGGATGGTGTCAATTATTTTGTGAATAAACATACTCTTAACTTTTGAAAAAAAAAAACTAAAAATTCATATAAAATGTATTTATAAATCAATTTGTAGAGATAAGTATAATTATTTTCAAAACAAAATTTATATAACCAACATTTTAAAAAAAAATCCTACACCACATATAAAAGTATAAATTGTATAAATTATCCTTTTGACATAAAAATTCTTTTCTTTTAAAAGTAAGACAAAATATTATTAAAATAAATAAATTTCTATATATATATATATATATAAATAAAGTAAGTTATTTAAATTAAATTTATAAAATTCTTTTTACATATATGTTAAACTTTGAACTTAAGAAAATAAATTATATTCAGCCAAAAAAATGGCAGTACATATATATATATATATATATAATTTATTTATTAGTGTCACTTGAAAATACAAATTTTTTGTTGAAAAAATAGATTTTAATTTGAATCATTATCGAAAATAAACAAATATTCTCTTGATACGTTCGAATAATTAAATTTCACAATTAAGAAATCTTTAATTTTAATATTTAATTGACAATATAGTTTTACCATCATTAGAGCTTATTGCTAAAAAAATATCAAAATTTTTTATTTGTGAAGTTTCTAGTGCATAATTAGTATAAAATAATTAATAACTAACTTTTTTTTCCTCAAATTCCAAAAGCACTATAATTAATAGTGGGGAGAAACTTCTCCTTAAATTTACCATCAAAATTCATAAAATATCATTAAATTGTCTTAAATGAGAAGTTTATTAGAATAACATTAATAAACACTAAGTCTTTAATTATACTACTTAAAAATATAGAGGCTGACTTATTATTTCATTATTTAAAATAGATTTGAATTACTTAACTTGTATTGTAAAAGTATTTATTGTAAAAGTAATGTTGAGTTTGAGTACATGAATTTCGGATTTTAGATTCGGATTTGAGTGAATTTGATTATTAAGAAATTTCAATACAATTTTATTTTATATTTTATTAAAATAGAATACAAATTTAAATTTAAAAGTTATTTAAACATAGGGTAAGTGAATTTTGTAAAATAATAAAAGATAATATGTGGGTTTACTTATAAGTGACGTTATTCATTAGCGAACTTAACTTTATAAATATAGAAATTTTTAGTGATTATTTTATAATTTTAAAATATATTAAAATATAAATATATATTAAAACATATTAATTATTGTTTAAACGATTCAATTATGAAATTAATAAAAAAATCACATATAAAATTAAAATTAATATTAAATAAATTAATAATTAGTATAATTATTTTTAATATAATATGTTATACATATATATTAATAATAATAATAATACTATTATTATACATATATATATTAAAGTTAACACTTTTTTTGAAAAGCCCCTTGATTTTAAACTATCATTTTATTATTTTATTATATTCTTAATTAACATTTAAATATTTTAATTAAGTAACAATATATATATATATATATATTCTTATTTTTTAATGGGCAATTATTTTTGATTGACATTTTATAAATCATCAGTAATTCCTACTTATCGATCCGACGGCAGAGCAAGCGGCCCAGCTCCCGCTCTACACACAAGCCCGAGAGATAGAGAAAGTGAGAGAGGGGGGCGGCATCAGGGGTGCGGCGGCGGAGGCGGTGGAGAAGGAGGCTCAGCCCCTCCATACGCACTAGCCCTAGCTGCAGGTTGCAACAACGTGATTGTGGTATTGAAATAATTTCTGATGGAGATTAATTTGGGAAAACTTCCATTCGACATCGATTTCCATCCTTCGGACGCCCTTGTCACTGCTGGCCTCATCAATGGCAACCTTCTCCTGTACTTATGCTCACTCCCCTCACTTTTTTTGTCTGATTGCCTTTTTTTTTTTTCCTAATCGAACTTCTCCATCACAGTGGCTTGTTTTGTTTCCTGTAGATACCGGTACAGTGTTGATTCCTCGCCTCAAAGGTAGAATTGACCTTCTATATTGAATTTGTGGCAATTAATTTGCTTGCGTTGTTTGTGACACGCCTGTTTGGTTGAGTAATCTCTCTTATAAAGTATAAACTGGAATTGAGAAATTTGTGTTTACTTTTGGAATCCTTAGGTTGTTGGAAATTCATGCACACAGTGAGTCTTGTAGAGCTGTTCGATTCATTAATGAAGGACGTGGTAATGTCTACAATTTGCTGTTATTAATAGTTTTTTTTGTTCATAAACAATTTAGTTCTTGTTATCCAGAGTAAAAAAATTCATCTAAAAATAATCCCACTAAGTTGCTTCTCTTTGTAATCTTTTATTTCATTAGCCATTGTTACGGGTTCTCCGGATTGCTCTATCCTCGCTACAGATGTGGAAACAGGGTCTGCAATTGCACGTCTTGAAAATGCTCATGGGTACGGCTTGTGTCTCTAGTGTGCTTATCTTGGATTTCTAATATAACTATACTTTTATCATTTACCTTTCTAGCTTATTACTTTGATGGTCTGATTATACTCATTTGAAATTTGATGTGACACTATAATGTTGTACAGGGCTGCTGTCAATCGACTTATTACTTTTACAGAGTCAACAATTGCCTCAGGAGATGACGAGGGTTGTATTAAGGTACATTACCTGAGCTTTTCATGCTACTCTCTTTGTTGTGTCCTTTAGACATTTTCTATGTTTATTTTCCTTGAAATTCTCACATGAACAAAAATATTAGGCCATCAAAAAGTGGAAATACAAGTTACATTGCTTCTTGTTATAAGGAAGAATGCATTATTTTTGTTTTATTTTTATAGTTAGTGAGAGCTCAATCTGGTTGAAGCTTTTCATAAGGTGCATCATCAGCGATTCAGCCAGCATGATGCGTTCCAGATGAGAGGTTTCAATGTTAAGAGTAAAGATTTTACTCTAGTGATATCCACTAACTTCTGGATCAATAGAACTGCTGGCTCCTTGGTCAAAGAACAAGGTGTTTTGCCAATGCTCACAATTCAACTTCATAATTCAGTGTCTTGTTTCACTTTTAATTCCCCCCTTCTATTGGTGATATGGAGCTGTTGGTGTATATTTCTAATCATTTGCAACAATATCAAGTAAAAATATATGAAAGATTTGCATATAATAATGTTCCTTTTGTATCTTAGTATCTTCTAATATGTTTCTAATTGTTGTCTATAATATCCAATGAAACATGCAAAAAAAGATAATTTTCCTTTTGTATCTTACTATCTTCTAACTGCTTTAGAAAATTTGCTGCAGCAGAAAGTGAAAATCAATTAAGTAACTTGGCCCTTGTGCTAACTGTCAATGGAAGAAAATATGATGTTTTACGTTGTATAGGTTTTCAAATTTTTGTGCAAACTCTATCTTCATTTTGATTTTGGCTTACCTTGGAATGGAATAGCTAAACAGAGACTAGAGATTTGGGTTTTATTTTGTTTGTTTGGAATTGTGCTTCATTTTCTATTGGCTCTCAAATATCTTCTTATGTTGGTCTTTACCAAAGTTAAAAGCACTTCTACCAAAGTTAAAGGCCACCCTCCTTCTTCCCCCTTTTGTTCTTCACTGAAATTTGTATGAATAATCTGATGAAGCCTAGTGTCACAGACCGCCAATTTCAATTCAATTAACAGGCTGCGCGGCACTCGTCGAGGCTCTCCCTCGACAGAGTCAGCCAATAACTACATGTTCAATCCGGCTGTCATGAACACTCGAGAGGTTTCCGAAAGCCATCATAGGCAAGAAATATCAGTTCCAACAATAATGAATTCATGAAGACAAGCGACCTTTATACTCAATGACATGTGGAACTAGTTGTTATATTCAATCAACAAGACAACCACACAAGCCATCATCTGAGTTATTCAACATCCAGTATAAAAATCCCTGGCGAGGGCAAGTGAAGACATCTCTCCTCTCCGTTTAACCGATGTTACACTGTCAAATCGTAACATTATCCCCCTACTCACTCTATTGATGACCTCGTCGATGTATTTATAAAAAGACTTCACACTCTTGTTGATGACCTTCATCATTGACTATATGTCTACTAGGTTATACTCTACATATTTAGTATCTACTCTATATGACTCGTCCACGGTATGAGGGAACCATGAATACTCACTTGTAAAGAGCTAGAAAGGGACACAGATGCATCCATTGTGTGAGATTACGATGACTACTGACTTGCAAAGAGCTGAAGAGATAAAAGACTTATCCACTGTGTGAGTTAACTACGATTATTGACTGGTAAAGAGCTATAAAGAGGGTACAACTCATCGATTATGTGGGATAATGACGACAACTAACAGGTAAGGATTTGAAAAAGATACAACTTATTGACTATGTGAGGTAACTACGACAACTGACAGATAAAGAATCGAAAAGATCTGCAACTCATCCATTCCAGTTGGTTGTCTTTTGGGTATTGAAATCTACCGAAACTCTCATTGTAGCATTGTTCAAGTCATTAGAGGCTTGCAAATATCTATCTTAACTTGGTCAGAGCGTGCGACGTTCACCTTGCCTACCCCTTTTCGCGCGTTTGGCATGTCATCGTGCCTACTTTCCTAGGTACTTGGCGGGAACCATTATCCTATCTCTGCCATACCAACCGAAGCATGCATCATTTACCCTGCCAACCCTTTTGCGCTTGGTGTGACTCCCTACCTTCTTTCCCGAGCATTTGGTGTGAACCAATGCCCTTTCTCTACCATGTTGATTTACAGAGCATGCAGTGTTCACATTGCCTTCCCTTTTGCACTTTTGGGTGGCACCTTGCCTACTTTCCGACGTGATTGGTGTGAACCATTACCTTCTCTCTGTAGTCTTACTAGAAGTCCTCTGCTCACTTACCCATCAAATTGTCATGGATTCTTTTCCCATCCTCTGTATGTTCAATATAGCAACGATCTCAATTAACTTTCGTAGGGCGGCCTCAAGCTCTATTGGAACAAACCCATGGGATTCTAGATTGCATCCGACCTCGATGTCTTTCAGCCTATTCAAGGCTTCCGACAGCTCAATATTCTCTGACGGACCTCAAGCTCTATTGCTCTGTTTCCCACTGGGAGGCCTCAAGCTCTATTGGCTTTACCCTTTGGGACAATGAATGGAATCATGCCCTCAATATGTTTCAGCCTACTCAAGGCTTCCAATGACTTAATATTCTCTGGCAGACCTCAAGCTCTATTAGTTTGCTTCTCGTAGGTAGGCCTCAAGCTCTATTGGCAGTACCACTTGGGATGATGAATGGCATCACGCCCACGATGTGTTTCGGCCTACTCAAGGCAACAACTCAATACTTTCTGGTAGACCTCAAGCTCTATTGGTCTGCTTCCCGTAGGGAGGCCTCAAGCTCTATTGGCACTACCCCTTTGGGACAAAGTATGAAATCACGACCACGATGAGTTTCCGACTAATCAATCCTCCTTTCGAATACCACAAGCACTGTTTGTCCGTCTCCATCACGAGATAGGAGATAATATCATGCCCTCAATGTATTTCAACCTATTCTCGAGGCTTCCAACTACTCCTTACCAGGGATTTTCATACATGGAGTGACTTACTCGAGTTTCACAATTCTATTTTCAAAATCAATTTTCTCTTTGGCGGCCTCAAATTCTATTGGCACTCCTTTCTTTTGAGTCATCCCTTGCTTTACATGCCTCTACATTGTTCTGTTTTACAAAGTTTTAAATTCTCATTTTTTAACTCATAGTGTTCACGCCCACCGGGCTCATGCATATTGTGCTTTGATACCAACTGTCACGGACCATCAATTTCAACCCAATTAATGGGCCGCGCGGCACTCGTCGAGGCTCCCCCTCAACAGAATCAACCAATAACTACACGTTCAATCCGGCTGTCATGAACACTCGAGAGGTTTTCGAAAGCCATCATAGGCAAGAAATATCAGTTCCAACAATAATGAATTCATGAAGACAAGCGACCTTCATACTCAATGACATGTGGAACTAGTTGTTATATTCAATCAACAAGACAACTACACAAGCCATCATCTGAGTTATTTAACATCCAGTATAAAAATCCTTGGCGAGAGCAAGTGAAGACATCTCTCCTCCCCATTTAACCAAGGTCACACTGTCAACCCCTAACACCTAGCTTCTTGTTCCGTTTATTTTTTTACAGAATGCTGGTTGATAAAAATGTGAGCATATATTGTTTAGACATAGAGTGTCTTGCCTTGTACTTGGGCCTTTGTTAACCAACATTTCTGTCTCCCCCCTCCTCCCAAAATTAATATTTATTTCTGAATTTTAATGCAGGTATGGGATACCAGGCAGCGTTCCTGCTCCAGTTCATTTGATGCCCATGAAGAGTACATTTCGGATATGACTTTTGCATCTGATTTCAAGAAATTATTGGGAACAAGGTAGCCAACATTATACAACCCCTATTTTCTCTTCCTTCTAAAATTATTGGAACATTCTGTTCAAGGTTTCAGTCAGCGGGTCAGAAGTTTGATTACCTGGATTTTATTTTGTTCTCTGCTCTATTTTGGCTTCATTAAATCTTAGTTTAAATTTCTGATGTTCTATCTCTTTTGACATTGGTCAGTGGAGATGGCACTTTATCTGTCTGTGACCTGCGAAGAAATAAGGTGGGTGGAGAAGCAAAATATTTCATCTTTTATGCTTATATCGTTCTTCAAGAATTTTTTTTAATAGGATTTTATTATATAATCCATCTATGTGAAGGGCAGGTCCAAAGCATGTCCGAGTTTTCTGAAGATGAACTGCTTTCAGTTGTCATTATGAAGGTAGCATTTCTTTCGTATGTTTAAAATGCTTTTTTTTTTTTTTGTCTTTTTTTTTGGGGGGAGGGGGGATGGTGCCATAGTATTAAATTTCTATGAGCAAACCGAAATTTCCTCTTTCCACCACCCTTGAAACTGAAGTGGCAATCAATTTCTTTTTTTTCAAAATTGAAAATTTTGAATTTCCAGAAATAATTGATAGCTTTTCAACTTCTGAAGTTTTATGCAAGATTGAACATAGATATTAGCTGCAACATTTCATTTAGCCTTTTATGTCTAAATAAGGTGTACTTGCACAATAATTAATGTCTAACTGGTTTATGAATTCTATTTATGTTAATTGGACATGTTTCTATTAATGGTTTCGGAAGTTTAAAATAAAAAATTCATGCATTTCCATAAGTTTTCAAAATTGAAATCAAAATTGACAATTTGAATTTTGAAATCAAAATTGAAATTGGTATTGCATCAATGTTGAACATGTTTTCCATACACTAACCTTAAACGTGTTTCCTGCAGAATACATTTGAGAAGAAACTGAATAGTATTTGATAATTGGACATAGGTCTCTCCACTTTATGAAGAATTTCTGATAGTTTTCCATCTTTGAAATTATTCGTAACTGAAAATGCACCAATTTTGAATAAAGAAGGGCAATACTTTTGTGAACCCAGATGAATTCTATAAAGTGGATGATCATTTATAACCTTTCTGTGCTACACTACAAATGTTTTTATTTTTCCGATTTGCCTGGCTAAATTTTTTTTGTGGTCAGAATGGTAGAAAAGTTATCTGTGGAACACAATCGGGAACTCTATTATTGTATTCATGGGGTTGTTTCAAGGACTGCAGGTATTTTACAATCATTTCTGTTAAATTTAAAATTGGAAGACATTCTGTATTTTGACTTTTTTGATTTTACCATCCATCAATTATTATAGCTCCTAATGGCATGCTGGGTCCTTAATGTCTCTTCTGAATTTTCAATGATCGTTTTGTTAATCTCTGTCCATACTCTGTTGATGCTTTACTAAAGGTGAGTGTTGTGAATTTTCAGTGATCGTTTTGTTAATCTCTGTCCAAACTCTGTTGATGCTTTACTAAAGGTGAGTGTTGTGTATTTATTGGTTTCAAAATAACAATTATGTTGCCTTAATTAAAATCTAAATGATTGAATTGTTAGCTTGACGAAGATAATGTCATCACGGGTGCAGAGAATGGACTCATTAGGTGAGAAAAATCCATGTACTAGAATTGAGGATAATAATTCTTATTAAATCATATATATTTTTAATTTTTATCTCTTTTATAAACTCTATTGCACTTTCTTTAATTCCTCTTAATTTATTTTTAGCTTGGTGGGCATATTACCAAACCGAATTGTCCAACCAATAGCAGAGCATTCGGAATATCCTGTTGAGCGCCTTGGTATGATTTGAACCTCTACTCTTAACATGAATCCAGCCATATATGATTTTGTTTAGGGAATTTCTGATCTTATGGGTTTTGTTCAAGTTAAATTTTTCAAGTGCTGATTCTCTCCAACCTTAATTCTTTTTTTTTATTTATTTATATTTTGGATAAGAAAATGTATTACCAGCTGTCCAAATGGGTACAACTGGGGGCGGACAATAAGTCCTCCAAAGTACCAAAGAAGAGAAAAGAAAACAGAAGATGACAAAACAAAAACTAAAAATTAAATTAATGCTGCTTGTCAATCCCTAACCAAATCAGGCAGTGGTGCTCTGTGAAAAAATTCAAAGAATGGACCCAAAACAAGACCAAGTACACTGCCCTATCCAACAACAAACTAGGAGAGGTAGTTCAATCCCTTGAAAATTATTGCAATCCTCTCTACCCATAGTCCACATGATAGCAAAAACTGCATTGCACCAAAGGTCTCGTCCCTTCGTACTTTTTCTTGAACCCCAATATCTTATTGAAAGCAAATCGTCACCACCCCCCCCCGGGGGGGGGGGGGGGAGCGGTGGTGGCACTGAAGCTTCACCAAAACTAGAAAACAAAGCATTCGAGAGATGAGAAGCCACCTTTCAAGGAAGGAAGAGGTGAGAATTCGTTTCAATGGACTTACGATACACATCACACACATGCCAGGGTTGACGGCCTTCAGGTCTGTAACAAATTCTGTGTGTTAATCCTATTCAATGTCACCGTCCAGGTGGAAGTCCGAGCCTTGGAAGGAACCTTAGCTTGCCAAATGTTGTGGCTCCAAGGGAAAAGGATTGGGGAAGGAAATCTAAGGAGAAAGAAAGAAAGATTTAGTGGAAAAATGGCCGGAAGAATCACCCTCCGTGACCCCTCTTGTCTCCCTTATTGATCGGAACAAGATGGTCCAAAGACGTAAGCATGGTGGAAAGCTCATCAACCTCTCTTTCTTTGAGATTACTGAAAAAATGGAAATCCTGAGAAAGAGAACCCTTTTCAGAAGAGAAAAAAGCGGTGATAGGTGCATTATGAAGGGTTGAAAGTCTGAACAGGCAAGGCACCTTCAGCTCCAAAGAATTCTAACCCACCCACATATCCTCCAAGAGATGAACTGTGCTGCCATTACTCACTTTGAAATGGTTAAGGGGGAAGAAAAGACGGGCAAATTGAGACATGTATTTCCAAGGGCTTGCATGAGAAACATTGCCACTTCCTGCGAAGTCCCACCCATTCTAATGAGCCCTGCATTTACTTTTGATTCTTTGTGTCATAAAGAGTTAATCTCTAAGGGAACCTCCACAACCATTTTCCTATCAGGGAGATGTTCTTGGAAACCACATGACCAAGCCCCGACCCTCCTTTTGACTTCGGCCTACTCACCACCTCCCAAATCCCAACTAATAAGATGATTGTTCTTATTCTCCTCAAAGCTAGACCAGAGAAAGCATGCTTATCCTCTCAAGGGTCCTAGCAACACACTCGGGCACTCTAAAGAGGTGTAGAGAGTAGATAGGAGTATTAGAAAGGGCTCCACTGTCAATGACCTCCTAAGGATGAATATGTCTTTTTTTCACCCTCTCGAACCTCCTATCAACCTCTCAATCACAGAATCCTTGAATGCACCTGAATTGGGGTTGCCACCAAGTGGGAGACCGAGATATGGCACTCCATGGTAGCACAATCCACCACCGCCTTATTTTTGTTATTTCTATTTTTTGATCAGTAAACCTGCCAGGGCCTTATGCATCTTTAAAACCCTGTCATCCACATTAATATCTGCCACTCCAGTCTTTGACAAGTTGATCTTTAATCTTGAAATCTTTTAAAAAATTTCAGCATAATAATTGCCAAAATTCACAATGTTCTTGAGGAACAACATAGTACATCATTTGCAAACTGGAGATGAGAAACCTCCACCTCCTCCCTGCCAACAGAAATACCCTTTATCACCCCCAACTCTTGAGCATGCAAGAACATCCTGCCCAGAATATTTGTTGCCAAGGTAAACAAGAATGAGAATAGCGGGTCCCCTTGTCTTGACCTCTAATGCCCCTAAAGCACTCCCTACGTTGTCCATTGAGATTAACCTAGATGTTGGTGGAGCTTAGGCATCTTCTAATCCATTTTCTCCTTGAAAGCCCCTACCCTTTCCTACTCATCACTGTATCCAAAACCCCAACTTACCCAGTCATAAGCCTGCAGAAAATCCCTTTCCTGCCTCTCCTCGTATTCTCTACCACTTGTTTGGCTACTAACACAACATCTAAAGCTTGCCTGTATTTAATGAAAGAAGATTGAGCCATGGTCACTGGCTCCCCCAAACAAAAACACAGCTTCTTAGCTAAGACCTGAGAAAGGATCCAGCACATGCAAGTAACAAGGATAATACATGCTAGTAACAAGGCTAATGGGCTTGAAATCCGTCACCCTCAAAGATCTCCTTTTCTTGGGGATGCGGGTCAAGAAGGTAGAGTTCACACTATTACTCGCCACCCCATTTCTATGGATTTCTTCAAAGAACCTTGTAATATCCTTATGCAAGATCTTCAATTCCCCTAATGAAAGGTCACTGTGAACTTGTCCGGGCTAGCAACCCAGGGGCATTCTCCAACACATCTCCATCTGTTTCCCTAACTTCTTCTTCTTCTTCTTCTTCTTCTTCTTCTTCAAAAGGCTTCTCTAACCATTGAGCAGAGCTCACTTCGATGGGTTTCCAACTGAGGCCCTACAACAGCAGCCTCCTCGTGCAATCTTTGGTAAACAGATGCTTATATAATTTCTTAATCTCCTTTCCAATTTGAGCATGCTCCCTAATCTTTATCCCTGACTCTAATTCTAACTCCTTGATGGCTTTCTGCCTTCTCCTTCCAGCAGCTATTTTGTGAAAAAAACTTGAATTGTGGGTCCCTTCTCTAGCTCACTTCACCCTCAATTTTCTAATGCCAATTCATATCCTCTCCAAAGAACATCTCTAGGTCATTGCAAAGACTATGCCTTCTAGCCCTATCCTCCTTCTCTAGCAGGCCACGCCTCTGGGTCCCCCAACATATCCAACCAATGATTTCAGAGAGGATGTTATTTTTAGCATTTTTGACATCCCCAAACACCTCTTTATTCCATTGTTTCAACTTCATCTTTACATCAATTTGAACCTCTTGTAGCCTTGAACTTGACGCTCCCCCTGTCAACTCTTCACACAATTCATAAATGAAGGGTGCGTCAGCCACTTATTTCATATCTAAAAGGGGCAGGCCCCTATTGCATTAGGTTAGAATCGAAGAGCATGGGACAGTGGTCTGAGACAGCCATAGGGAGGGATTCCTGCACTATGTATAGGAAAACTTCCCACATAAAAGTGAAGCAACTTGTTTGTCTCTGGATGCCTATCCAAGTGGAGTTATGTATGCTAACAGGAATATCCCTAAGTCCACAGTCACGTATAAAGGAATCAAGCCTCCTCATGCTGCCAGTGACCCTAGAAACCCCCTCCCTGGATTTGCGAGTAACACTAAAGTCCATCCTCCCACCCATTGCGGCTACACAAGCCAAGGACACTCAATAACTCTTAAAAAAAAAAAAGAGGGCATTCTGTTAGGATAAAGAGTTTGGCTCATTGACAGATGTGAACAGTGAACCACTACCGCCCATAACCTTTAAGGTCAAGCAAAACTAACAAATAAAAGAACCCCAGTAGACACTCCTGAGAGGCGGCCCTCGTGTCCCAAGCCACCATTTGATCTCCCGACATGCCTGAATAGGGTAGAACCGCTCAGTCTCTTCCCCTGGAGTCTTAAATGCTTTGAATCAAGAAGGCATCAACTATTTTGAGTTTGGTCTCTTAGAACAAAATATCAGGATTAGTATTATTTACAACCCTCTTAACCATTCTCCTTTTTAACCCCTCCGAAACCTTTGACATTCCAAGGTAGAATCTTCACTTCTCACTCTCTGGTACCCCTGAGGACCAGCCTCCTTCATCATAATTAACAGCTAACCTCCTTACCATCTGGTATGCAGATCCTTTGAACGGCTTCCTTAGCTGGAATCCTCTCCATTGAAATCAAGAATCCATAGGATTAGCCCTAAACTGATCCAGCTCAAAATGATTGGGAGACCTAAAGGTCTTCACCCATGGTTCAATGTTTTTGTGAAGAGAGACAAGTGTATCTCCTTCAATAGACATAGTTGATGTTTGGTTTTCTTAATAACATGCCACAAGTTGCGGCCTTCTTCAAAGAGGAACTGTTTTTTGTTGATTGAGAGACAGTTCTGACGATATATCAGAACCTTAGTCATCTTAGTCTGGTTGAATATGTGAGAATGCCAGGAATTGTGGTAAGAGAAGAAATTGAAACGTAAAAGGGGACTGGGTTTTTTCCCCTTCTTACCTCCTTAAGAAGAACACTTTCTAGCTCATTCTTCAAACCCACTATTCTCACTCTCTCCTCTGTAAGACCCTCCTTGATCTCTTTCCTATCCAACACTCCGCAATCTTCACCCTTACACTTGTGACTGTGGATCCATCTACAGTGGGCACTGATCTGCATGTCTGTCCACTTGTAGATACTAATTTTTTTTTTGACAGGTGCAATACATGGAACTTCAGATCTGTCTGGCCCCTCTTCTTCCCTCCCTCTTGTTTTGTTTTTAACTGAAGATTTGTTTGTAATTCTTTTTGTCCCATCCCATTCTAGTTGGTTATGTTTGTAGTTATTTAGACAAGCATGTCTAATCTTTGGTTTTGTTTGGTCTTGCAGCTTTTTCACACGATAAAAAATTTCTTGGCAGTATATCACATGATCAGATGTTGAAGGTGTTTGACTCTCTCTCTCTCTCTCTCTCTCTCTTTGTTCGTGTGTGCACTTGTGCATGCATGTGTAAAAAATCTATGCAATCTTGTGCTGGGCTTATGCATGGAAAATATTCTTAATAAAACTCCAAGTAATTCACATTGGAGAGTTTTTGGTCGATTGTATGACAGTACGAAGTGCTTGTGAAAAAAATGGAGTAAAAGTGTTTACGGTATTACTATTACAAAACAAAATTTTCTTGCACTTTGTTTGGGATCATGGATTCTTGGATTTGGCATATCTGTTGCTGCCTGGATATTTTGCATCCGTCTCCTAGTCCCAATATGTAGTAATGGGACAAAACGACACTATTTCTATTTTTATTACATAAAAAACAGTAGAAAGCTAGTTATTGATTTCATATTTGCTTTTTATTTTTAGTATATTTTCCTGGCAAATTTTATATTTGATTTTTAATTTTCTACTTGCATATATTTTTACATCTTTATTGGATCTTGCATTTACATCTACTATTGCATTTGATCTCAACTATCTGCATTGCCTCCTTATAGCTCTGGGATTTGGATGATATACTGCAAAGTTCGGGAAATACTCTACATAGTCATTTGGCTATGCCAGACAGTGACAGTGAGGAGATGGATGTGGATACCAGTGTTCCAAAATCTTGCATAGGTACGATTACTGTGTGGAAATTGTGAAAATGCATTTTAAGGCGGTTTGTCACATAAAACATTTGAAACTTCCGTAATATAGTTTGACAAGTGATGCATGTGCTATTGTATCACGGGTTGATGATGATTCTAAGAAGGTTATCAGACGATTTTTCAACCTTTGGATTCGAAGATATAATGACTGAATAAAAAAATGTTCATATTTCTTAATTTGATTAGTTTGTGGCAATGTAGTTCTCTTTGGTGGAATCCAGCAATGACTGGATCCTTGTTTGCATTGTTAATGCCTTAATGGACCTGCACTGGATGCTAAACTTTTGGTGGCTATTTCTTTAATAGTTTAATCATTGGCTGACATGGTGAATTCTGAAATTTTAAACACAGTAAGTTAAAAAAAAATAGTTAAGATGCATTCATTTACAAGTATTGTTATATTAAAAGAGAATTGTGGATCTTTGGTGTTAATAACTTGATATTTATAATTATGGTGCCCCAATATTCTGACAAGAAAATTCAAATTTGGTTGGACCGTTGCCCTTTTGGGTTGTTCATATGCATTAAGCCCATAGTCAAACCTGGTCTTGGCATATTAAAGCTTTATCCTCGATGATTCACCAGATCAGTAATTAGTTGGTTTCTTGTGGAGACCTCTTTTTCCCCTTGAACTTCTTTTCCAAAACTCTCCACCAGAATCCCTTACCCCATTCCCATCTTACTTGTGATAATGCCCTCGTCAAAACTCATTCCCAAAGCAGTAATAGTTACCAGAGTTCCTCATACAAGATCCTTTACTGTATTTTTTGCCCTTTTTTCCCAACTACAATTGCTTCTATACAACAATCATCCCTAATCCAAACCTCGCATTAGAGACACTCACTCTAGAATCCTTTTAGGTTGTTTTTTAGCCATTTTTTACAACCCAAAGAGCTCTTCATCTCGGACCCTATCAAGCCCAGTGTCTTTCAGTCAGCTTGGAATCATTCGGAAATTGGGAAAATGGAGACGTAGAGCTCAATCTCGATTAACAGAAAACATTTCTTGTTTGAAGCGAAAGGGTACTTGGAGCCTGGAGGTAGGGGTGTAATCGGTTCAGTTTGCGTTGGTTCTGACTTATACTGAAAACTGAACTGAGCTTCTTGGTTTATTAAAGTAATGAACCAATACCAGTTTGAAACTGACAGTTCACTGACCAAAAGAGCTGGCGGTTTAGCAGTTCAGTTTGGTTCTTAAACCAAAAAAGGAAAAAAACTATACATTTATAAAGTAGGCAGAAAAGACAACAAAATTTACAGCCATAATTTCTTTATCCGGGCCTGCTTACTGACTCATGCTGGCTGTAAATCAATTGATTGGGTTGGCCAGAAGAAGCATGCAGGACAGTGAACAGTGAAATCCTACCCAAGGGGCAGACGGAATTTATAAGGAGAATAATGTCTCAATCTTTTACTCACTTCCAATGTGTGAACTCACTAGTCACTATGGGGAGCAAGTGCAATCAGGCAGCAGTATTGTATCTCCTCGTCCCACGTCGAATTTTGGGAGGGGAGAGTGCCTCCCTGCCTTAATAAAATCTCCTCTAGCCTCACCCTTCTCATGTCTCAACTCAAAACTGAACCAAAATTAAAATTTTTGTAAATAAGTAAAATATATGAAATTTAAAATTTTCATTTTAATATGATTTAAAATTATATATATTTTTTTATAAGTAAAGGAAACTTCACTGAAGAGGCATCAAGGGGATGCCATAGTAGGGCTGTTATTAATGATTCTAATATGGTTTAAAATTATAAAAAATTAAATATTCAAAATACATACATACATATATATATATATATATATATATATATAAGTACAACCAGTTTTTTAGCACCTTTTATATTCCAGGATATATATATATATACACACGCGCACACACACACACACATACATAAATATTAATTAATTAATTCATTTTTTGGTTTGGTTTGGTTTGGTTTGGTTATGTGTTAGAAATTAAAGCTATAGCTGAAAACTGTAAATTTTCATTTTTAAGAACCAAAACCAAAACCAAAACCGATTACTGAAAACCGCACCAAATTCATTTCGGCCCAGTTTCAGGTTGGTTTTTGATTTTTCAGTAATTTTTGTACACCCCTACTTGAAGGATTACAGACCCTACTTGAAGGGTTATAGGGAAAACTAAGAGACCTTTTCTCCATTATGTTCACAGATGAGGAATGATTGTGGTCATTGAAGGAGATGCAACATTTCCTTTTTCTCGAAAACCTCTAACCCTTGGGTGAAGACATTTAGAATGCTGAACCAGGTCATCTTGGTTCGCCTGATCAATGCCTCAGGGAGATTTATATCGATGGAAAGAATACTTGTCAAGGGGGGTCATTCATAGGATCTGCTTACCAGGTTGGAGTGGAGGTGTTGGGATGGAGGAAATTCTGGGAAGCACCTCTTAGGAAGAGGAGAGAAGTCCAGCCAACCCATAAATGAAGATGTGATGCCTGGACTTGGCTCCATTTTCAAGACTGAAAGGTCAGCATTGCCAGCCATGGAGGATTGTCGATGAGGTGGATTGTGAAGGGGGAGTTACCGGAATGTCAAAATCGACCATAGGGGGAGCAGATATGAAAAGTCTATAACCATTTTGGATAAGTTTTCAAATTTGAAAGACTTACCCAGCTCAAATAGATGGCGTCTTTCTGGATTTAGGCTCAACCAAGAGTGACCAATTTAACAAATTATGCTAGCCTAATGCTTAGGTGGGTTCTAAGGAGCTCTTTACAATTTGACCCAAGTTTCATATGGAATAGGCATGTTTGAGTGCCCTGAGTTATAAAGTGGCATTGATGCTAGAGGCTCCCAAGTCCAATTAGGACATCTTACCTAAGACGCAGACCACTTGGGCATGTGTTAAGAAGGGCAGGCAGGATAAAACGATTAGCAATTTGAGCACCGGCACTATCGGCAATCAAAAGAAGCAGAAGCAAGTCTTAGGGAGTCTGGGGATTTTGCAGGATGAAGACTTGCATGTGCTGGACTAGACCTTGAACTGAATGTTAGAGGTTTATATGAGGGTAAAATCGAAGATGTAGGTTGGTGGCCAAATGAACTTGATAATGATGGGTTACTGATTGAGCACTTGCGGAAGAATGGAGGGGCATTTGACAAAATTGAACTTACAAATTGAAAGCAATGTGTAGGCTGCATAGAAACTGAAGTTAGTAACTTTGATGAAGGTGGTGGTAATTTTGTTTAGGGAGGGTACGAGTTCATATGGTGTTTTGAATTGAGAAGAAAATTGCCTTTTTTTCATCGGGAACTCATTTTTCCATTAAAAATCATGTTTTGATTTGTTGATGATCCCCAACCCCAATCCAATTTGGAGTCAACGTACCTATGCAATGATCTCCTTGAGGCTCACCAGGAAAAACAAAGTCTCTTGTAATTGAATTCACCCAAATTTGATGTTGTGCCAATGACCTTTGTGCCATAAGGAGTCTACCACTGTGGGGTCTTCCAAAATTGTGGACCTATTAGAGAATAAGAGGGAAAACCAATATGCCAGGATCTCCTAGATGAGTTGGGTTGGTTTTCAGTGAACTCTGATGAGGAGAGAGTTAGGCCAATGATGAAGGAGCTTGAGATTAGGTAAAAAGCTAAGATGCTGTGTAGGGAGTTGGAGAGACTCACTTCATCATTTATGAGTAGGGATGTGTAGGGGTGTGCGATCGGTCGGTTTGGCCAATTAACTGAATTAATCAAATTTTTTCAGTTAATTCTCGATTATAACCGAATCGTACCCGACCAGACCAAATTTTCGGTTAATTCGGTTAACCGAATTCAACATAATCAAATTATAATTAATTATGGAAAAAATATGATTGTATAATTTGTATGCTTTCAAAATTCAACTTAATAATTTATATTCAATTATTAATTGATTACATAATTAATTAATTACATAATTTGGGAATTTTATGGATTTAGGGAATTGTGTGAACCCTAAATTATATAATTTATATTTAATTATTAATTAATTACATAATTCGGTTAAGTCGGTTAACTGAAATTCACTTTTTCCATAACCGAACCAAAAATCAAATATCCAAATTTACCGAATTACAAAATCGAACCTAACCAACAAAGCGAACCAGCCGAATTTGGTCGGTCAATATCGGTTAAAACCGAATTATGCTCACCCCTAGGGACTTTGGGGTCCCTAGAGTGTCAAATGAAGATCTTGTCCTGGAATTAGGGGCTTAGGGTGATCGAGTAAAAGAAGAATGATTGAGGAGCTAATTAATGATTACTAAACCCAACATCCTATTCCGCCAGGACGCCTAACTTTAATAAGTTGATGCTTTCTTGATTCTTGCGATTTGGGTGTAGAGAGGAAAAGATTGGATGGTGGCTTCTATAAAGGATTGTCTAGTAGGGTCTCTCTCTTTTGGTTTTGTTTGACGATAGAGGTTCTGGGAGCGGTCCAAATTCCTCTTCTTTGTGGGGTTTTTTTTTTTAAGGAGGAGTTGGTGTTTTAGGTGTATAGCTTGCAGTGGGTGGTTAGGGGTGAGTTCTATATTAATTGTAGTTCCAGGGATAAACTAGGGAAGGGTCACTAGTGTTGTAAATATTATAAAAGGAAAAATATTTACTAATAACAATAATATTAAATAAAAATATAATACTTATCAGAAGTTGAGGCATGGAAGGACCACTGCCCTTAAAGTTGATTTCGCGCCTACAGAGAACATTTCTCGGTGCATCGTGCATGATCTCCAGGATTGCTCAGCTGACTCTGTTTTGCATGTACTCACAGACACCAGAGTTTTAGGAGATGTAGTGTCATTTAATTACCCAACAAAATATAATTCTCAAGAAAGTGTAAACAATAAAGTTATCTCAAGAAGAAAAACCATATTTTGAAATGAAGCTGAATCACAATTTATATAGATAAAATTAAGTATAACTTCCAGCACCATAAATATGAAACATTAAAGTGGTAGTTAATAGTCTAAAAACGTTAAAATTAATATATTAAATTTAACGTATACTCAACTAAAATAAAAATCGATGACTGTTATATAATATTTATTAAATTGATATTTTTTTAAATTGAAATATCCAAAATAAATATCAACAATCCCCCACATGGTTCAAATTTAAAAAAACCAAGAAAGATAAAAACCAGTGTTGGGTAATTACAAGATGTAATGCATTGGGTGACAATACCTTTCGGTTTGAATTGCACTTAGAGAAAATATGTTATGATTTATAAGAACTTGGTGAATATTAAAATACAACAACAACAAACAAAACCAAGCCTTAGTCCCACTAAGTGGGGTCGGCTATATGAATCCTTTTCCGTCAATTTATGCGATCATGGACCATTTCTTTTGATAGATTCAAAGACATTAAATCCTTACTCACTATCTCCTCCCAAGTTATTTTAGGTCTACCCCTACCCCTTCTACTGCCCCCCACAGTAACTAAGTCACTCTTCCTCACAGGTGCACTATAAGGCCTACGTTGCAAGTGTCCATACCATCTGAGTCGTCCTTCCCTTATCTTATCTTCTATAGGAGCTACACCTAACTTACCACGAATATGTTCATTCCTTAATTTATCTTTTAATATTAAAATCTTGAACCAAAATCTTTTAGTGTAACACTATAAACGCATCACTTACCTAACATCTCTAGACACAACTCCTGTGGGTTGGTACGAATGGGCCATGCACCATACTTGGATATTCATGAGTGCTCTAGAAAGTTTTAGCCCAGTAAACTCTCATAGGAAGCACTCCCACTTCCACACTCACATAGGTAAATCCATCAAGTGTGTAACTATAACTAACACACTACCTAACAAAGGATATGAATTTATTAAGAGATAAACTCAAGTTCACAATTGTTATAGTTGCACAAATCAGAACACCATAGGGATGATCAAAATAAATAATAGTGCTCACTAAACTACTAAATGACTTGTTATTACCCATCGAACCTTATTCATGTGATCTCCAATCACATAGGTTGGGTTGCCATCATTAGTAGTTTATCTTAAGGGCCTAAGACACATCCCCCTCGATGTTTATTTTTTATTAGCTTTTTAGCTAGTCTAATCACATAGGTTAGGTTGCCATCATTATTAGTTTATGTTAAGGGGCTAAGGCACATCCTCCTCGATGTTTATTTTTTATTATTTTTTTAGCTAGTCCTTTAGTTAAGGAAATCATTAATCAACAATTGTTTCTCGATTCTCATGTTTTGATCATATTGCTATTAGGTTCCTCCATATTTTGTGATTACACTAATAATAGCTCAATTTGATTATTCAATTAGTTCAGGTTAGTCCACAAATATACTAACTAAAGCCAATGCTATGGTTATGTGTCTATTATCCACTTGGATAATGCACCACAAAAATAAATAATTTACCCACCTATGTGTGTTTTCACTTTAATTTCGCCATGCCATTTTATTACTAAGCGACTTCATCCCCACGCAATTGCTTCTATGTATTATGCCTTATTTGCCCCTGTTAATTTTCCTCTCAAAGACATAAAAAACATTAATAATAATCATGGAGCATATATATATATATATATATATATATATATATATATATATATATATCTGCATGTTTATGCATCATCACACATTTTCATAAATGAACAAGAATACCAAAAAAAAAAAACACATTGGATACCCCTACAACTAGAGATAATAAATTTGTGTGACTTATGGGAATACGCCTCATAATAGCAAATATGAAAAATTAATATACTAACTAAAGCCAATGCTATGGTTATGTGTCTATTATCCACTTGGATAATGCACCACAAAAATAAATAATTTACACACCTATGTGTGTTTTCACTTTAATTTCTCCATGCCATTTTATGGCTAAGCGACTTCATCCCCACACAATTGCTTCTATGTATTATGCCTTATTTGCCCCTGTTAATTTTCCTCTCAAAGACATAAAAAACATTAATAATAATAATCATGGAGCTTATATATATATATCTGCATGTTTATGCATCATCACACATTTTCATAAATGAACAAGAATACCAAAAAAAAAACACATTGGATACCCCTACAACTAGAGATAATACATTTGTGTGACTTATGGGAATTCGCCTCATAATAGCAAATATGAAAAAAAATAAAATAAAATTATCACTATGGAAATTTAAGAACCTAAAAACATGTGATAAATATGCAACATATTTGTACCTTTCGCATGAGTGAAGGCCGCATAGCACATCCATTACCAACTAGAGAAAATTCTTACTTCAAATCATTTGGCGGATTCCTTTTCAATTTCCTATTCTAACTTAAAATCATTCGGCAGATTCCTTTCCAATTTCCTTATTTTATGATCTCATTGGAAACAAAGTTAGGATTAAGTGGTTATGTAGCAAGGATGTGTAGATATAGTAGGTTGCTATGATAAGTAGTTGGGTATTTTAGAAGGTGAGCTAATTTAACGGCTATTAAGACGTAGGCATGTGCAATTATGGGTATTATGAAAATGTCCAGGGTATTTTTGTCAAATATAATGTCTTGCAATCTTAATGCATTAGAACTTATATATGTAATATAAATATGTATTATTAATATTTACCTGAAATGTGAAATTGCTTTGCATTTGAGATTTAAGTCTTCATCATGATGGAAATTGGTTTTGCTGAAGCTCCTGCTATGCTGGCCGTTCAGCATAAAAAATGTAGTTCTTTGGTGTTAACAATAGTGAACTAGAAAACAATTGTTTGAAGTTTTTTGTTTGCTTGTGTTTTTTTTTTTTTTTTTTTCTCTTTTCTTTAATATTATTCGGCAACACTTCCCCTCACAGATTATAAACTCATTATCATAAAATAAATAATTTAGGCATCTTATAAAATTTGAAAAATTTCTTCTAGAGATGTATGCAGATACTCGACTTTATAAATTTTAAATTAAGAATAGAATCTGCTAATATTGTGTTACAAATATCATCTAATATCTTAATAACAAGCCTAAACACAACAAAGTATTACTAATATATAAAACAACTTAGTGAGTATACAAGAGAGTTAAATTATTTGGTATAGTAAGATATTATAATTCATTCGTCCCTAGATATTAAAAAACTCCTACAATTAGGTGCACATATTAAACCTTATTCTAAAACTCCAATTTTGAGAAAAATGGAATTTATTACAACTTGGTGACCTCCATTACATCTAATGTCACTGATGTCTAAATTTAATAATCACGATGTCATTTTCTCGTTCCTGAATGGGTCTCCTCAATTCTTTTAGGTTTATGTAGCTACGAACCACGGTGTCGGGGGTTCAAATCCCTCCTCGCCCACAACCAGCCTAATGCATATAGCGCCCCAATTCTGTTTTTTTGCTACATTTGTTTGATTTGATAGAATGACAGATGCTTTCGTTCTTCATAAATTTCCCATTTATGGCCAATTTTGACATGTAGAATCGGCTTTAAGATTGTTGGAAATATTATAGAAGGAAAAATAGTTACTAATAAAACTAATATTAGATAAAAAGTATAAATATGTATCAGAAGTTGAGGCGTGAAAGGAATACTGTCCTTAAAACCGATTTCGTGCCTACAAAGAACATTTCTCGGTGCATATGGTCACTGCGCATGACCTCCAGGATGACTCAGCTAGCTTGGTTTTGCATGCACTCATAGACACTAGAGCTTTAGGAGATGTAGTGTCATTTAATTACCCAACAAAAGATAAATCCCAAGAAAGTGTAGACAATAAAGTTATCTCGAAGAAGAAAAATTGTATTTTGGAATGAAGCTGGATCACAATTTATATAGATAAGATTAAGTATAACTTCCAACATCATAAATACGAAACATTAAGTAGTAGTTAATATTTGAAAAACGTTAAAACTAATATATTAAATTTAACGTATACTCTATTAAAATAAAAACCAACAACTGTTATTATACTATTTATTAAACTGATATTTTTTTAATTTAAACATCCAACATAAATATCAATAACTAGCGGTCTAGGAGGTTTGGGTTCTTGATTCAGGACCAAGCAAGGATATTTTATTTAGCTTGGGCGGTTTCACCTGGATAGTAGTGGGAGATAGACAAGCTTCCTCACGTATTGATAGATTCTTGTTCATCAATGCATAGGAAGATGCCTATGGCTTATCAATTTGTTGTACAGGAGACCATTGCAAGCCCTGTCTAAGATCATTGTCCAGATCCCCTTAATTCCAACTTGATGCAGTGGCATCCTCCACCATATAAATTGGAGAACATGTGGTTGACGCACCCCTCATTTGGGAAGTGTGTGAGGGTTTGGTGGGGGAGTGTCTGGTGAAGGATGGGAGGCATTTAAAATGATGAAAAACCTAAAGTACATGAAGATGAAGCTGAAACAATGAATTATAGATGTTTTGGGGGATTGTTAAAAGAGTCTGAATGGTCCATCTTTGGTGAAATTGCTGGTTTGGATAGGTTGATGAGTGCAGTTTGTTAGATGAGGAGGCAGGGACAAGAAGGGCTAGGCTTTGTAATGAGCTGCTGTTATTAAGGGACTACATGAGCTGGCACCACAAATCAAGGGGGAAGTCGGCCACTGAAGGGGCTGCAACACAGGTTCTTTCATGAGCGGCTAAGGGCAGGCGGGGGAATAGTTTTGTTGAGGAACTGGTATTAAATTTCAGGAGCTAGGGTTTGGGGCCATATTCAGATTGAGGTGGAGATTACGAACGTCTATATACACCTGTTTCGTACCAAAGGAGAGATCATCTTGAGGGTGAGGGATTTCAGGCCTATTGGCCTGGGCACTAGCATTTTTAAGATTCTTTCTAAAGCCTTAATTAAGAGGCTGAGAGAGATTTTGGTTGGCAATGACTACAGCTCAGTTTTCCTTCATTACGGATAGACTTGATGCGATCTTGGTGGCCAACGAGGTGGTAGAGGATGTGAGGAGGAGGGGCAGGAGGGGAATTTTCTTTAAGTTAGACTTTGAGAAGGCTTATGATAGGATGAACTGGGTTTTTTGGATGATGTGATGTGTAGGAAGGGATTTAGGGACATGTGGAGGAGATGGATAAGAGGGTGCTTGAGCTCCACAAACATTTTTGCTGTTGTCATGGGACAACCTAGTGAGTGCTTTAGAGCTTCTTGAGGGCTTATGCGAGGGGATTTGTTGTCTCCATTTATTTTCGCCCTAGTGGTAGATGTCTTGAGTAGGATGCTCTCACATGTGCAGGATTTGGGTGTGATAAGGGGACTACCTGTTGGCAGGGAGGTGGAGCCATGGAGGCGTCTCATCTCCAATTTGTTGATGTACATCCTAATGATTTTCGAGGACAATGCTGAGAAATGTCGAGAGGCTCTTATCTTGTTAACAGTCCTTCAAAAGGATGTTAGGATTAACCGTCAACTTGTCAAAGAGTGGGATAGTGGGTGTTGAATGTTGATGTGGGAAGCAGGAATTTTGTTGAATGGCTTCTATCCTATCTAGGCCTCCCTCCTAGAGAAAATCGTAATTTCGTGGCCTTTTAGATCTTGTGATTGACAAGGTCAGGAGGAGCCTAGAGGGGTAGAAAAGGGGATACATTTTTGTTAGATTACCACTTTACCTAAAAGCTTAAGCTATTAGGTTGTGGGCCAACAATGTATATCAAGTTTTAACACTCCCCCACACATGTAGCCTAATAGCGCATGAAGAGATAAACACATGGTAGATAACACCCATTATAGGGAACTCAATAATTTTTCTTAAACACCACACAAAGTTAGAACCCAGGACCTCTTGGTAACCAGCTCTGATGCCATATTAAGTAATTGGGTAAAATGGAAGACCTAAACTCAATGATTCCTCTTTTATATTATATGCAAGTACAATAGGAATGACCATAGTACCCTTACTAACTCAAACTTATTACTATCAAAACTCTTAACACATAGCAATAATGCTAAAAGACTAAATAACCATTAAGTGCTCCTAGCTTGTTACGCATGAATTTCTCATGAGCACCTCCCAAGGCTTTAGTGACTAAATCAGCAAACTGAAACTCAGACTTCGCACGAATGATCGTAATGAGCTTCTGTACAAGTTTCTCTCGAATAAAGTGGCAATCAACTTCAATGTGCTTTGTTTTCTTATGGAAGACATGGTTGGAGGCAATATGAATAGTAACTCGATTATCACGCATCAATTCCATAGGTCGAGAATGTGGGAAACCAAGTTCTTTCAACATGTTCTTCAACCCAACAAGTTCACATGTTTTGGGAATTTGCATTGAATCCTGTGATTCAATTTGTTTCTTGATTTTGATTCCTAAAATTAGGATTTTGATTCATGATTTGAATCTTGATTTGACGACTATGCTCTCAACCCTGATAACTGCAAGTCCAATGAAATGAGTGCTCACCTATTCCAACATTGCAAGGTTGCTACCTTGGGTTTGCTATTTTGGGTACCTTATGGATCGAAAGGGATGTGAGAACCTTTTATGATTGCATAACCTCCCTGGATTTGTTGTAGAATAGAGCTGTCTTCTTGGCCACTCTTTAAGTCCATTCTTTTTGGGTTTTTTAGGGGTTTGCCACTGCCCTTATCTTGGTAGGGGCTTGCAGGCAGCTTATGTAATTTTTGTGGTTGCTTTTCATTTTGTTATCGGGAGGGCATCTTGTCTCTCCTTATTGTTGTACTATATGGTTTGTTGTTAAGATAATTATTTTCTTTTAATAAAAAGGAAAAAGATTTACCAGATCTATTAATGGGAGCAGGTTACTTGATCCTTAGCCCAGTGTTGGGATTGTCTGGGTTAGCGCTGCAGAGAAGGTACAAATTTTTATGTAGGTTCCAGATTTTAATGGCGGCTATTTTCTGATTCTCCTGGAGACATAGGGGAGTCTGTGGAATCCCAATTCCAATTTATTTGCCAAGAATACGATTTTCTATAATTTGAAAATGTTCAATAAGCAGCATGTTTTGATGAGGCTATGCTAACTTATGCTGAAAAATGCCATGATGTTTCTGGAAATTCATTACTGAAATAAGATTCATATACGGATGATGTGCTTTGAGTATGTTCTGAGATGAGATGCCCAGTAGACTGGTTTCTAAGTTTTTAGTTTTGTTTTATTGGTAACTTTTGAAGTTTGTTTTTTCATTGGCTGATGATGTCCTTACCTCTGCAGGGACCAAGAGGAAAAATGCGAGTAAAGGGAAGAATGTTAGTTCTTCAAAGAATTTTTTTGCAGATTTGTAGTTCAAGTGGTGGCATTCTTGTTTTGCAGATTGAACTAGTCTTGGGGCATTTGTGTTGAGATGTCTGCCATAGTTTTGACTTGTTTGGAGGCATATTTCACGGCTTCTATTTGAACAATGGCTTACCTCACTTACCTAACATGTTCGCCAAAAATATAGTAGGTAGTCCTGCTAGGTGTTCTTGTGTTTCGTAGGAGGGAAAGAGGAAAGAAAGAAGTGGGCTATTTTTTTTTCTTTCTAGGGCTGGGAATGAAATAATTTATGATAATTTATAATCTAAATTGAGAATAATGAAAGGTAATTTTTGCTATAAATTGATACGAGGGAATTGTTGTAAACGTCAATGTTTCCCTCTTAGAAAGAATACCCCAATGCTTTGAGAGATTGGCATATTTGTATTTTAGCAAAATAATTTTAATTTGAAAAATTTTAAATTTTTTAAATTACTTTTCATTATCTTTTACAATTTTTTATTATATTTTAGAATATTAAATTTAAAAATATGGGGCACTGGTTGTTTTAATAAAAACAAAAAATGAGAGCATAATCAAAGATATTGTTCAAGAAAATGAAAATGGGAACAAATGAAGACATTGCCTATTACCAATTATGACTTTTTCAACATTTTAGACGCATCACTTGATTAGTATCACACCACATGATGAGTAGAGCGAGGAGGATCTTGTGCCTCACAACTCTCCTCCCTCTATGGGCGTGCGGTGAATATATTTGCTCTTCCATGGCTAATTCACTATTCTTAAGGAAGAGAAAATGAGAATGTAATGAGAATTGAATGAAGATATAGTAATATCTTTTTTATTAAAAAGAAGTCACCTATGTAAAAGTTTGTATTATTTTATCGAATCTAGAGTAGGATTACCATATAAAGAGTCATCCGAGCAAAAGTTTGTGTTATTATATCCAATATGAAATAGATGTTATCATTGTTCAACTTTAGAATGCAGGTGAGTATTTGGAAAGAACCATGGTTCCAAGTATAAACGAGTCTTCCCTGTCAAGGATGAGTAATAAGAAAGGTTTCGCAACTCATTGACAAATATTTTTTGTTTTTTTTAAAAGAGAACTATCAACATTTATGATTGGATCATAGAGGAAAAAAAAGATAAGTCATTAAAACCTCTCATACCAATTCCTCTTGTAAGATAGGATGATTTGGTGTTACACTAAAAGTGGAGCGGAGAATTCACAAGGTTAGTGTGTTTAGTATTTTATGAAAAATCAAGAAGGGGAACAAAGTGAAACGGGAGATCAAAGAAGGAACCAATTAGAGGAAATTATATTTTAAAAAAATTATGTAATCTTTTAAAGATTGAGGAGACACCCAAGATGTTTTTCTAGGAAGGTATTAATGAATATATTGTGAATAAAAGTTAATTTAGTTGACTGGAGAATAAAGAAAACAAATTCTAATAATATATTTTTTAGTTATTGAATGATGCTAGGGATTTGGTTCCATCATCCTTCAAAACTAGATTTGTGCATGGTATCGATTGAAGATATCCTCCTCTTTCCTAAATTAGGTTGAATGATAGAAAAGTGTTCTCTCTATAAAGAATAAATTTAAAATAAAAAAAAAATGTAAATATGCCTATGACATCCTAGGTTTTGTTTGGGGATAACAAGGCATTGGTGCCGCCCCGCCTTTCCCTTGGCGCCTGCTCCTGCTGTTGCCTCGCGATGTCGTTAATGGGATGTTGAAGATGGCCGCAGCAACATCCATGGCAAGGCTCTTCCACTCAGGTTCTTTTTGGAATCCCATCCGCCGACGCCTCCCCGCTTCCTCCTCTTCAACAATTACCTACGCCACTGCTACGACGAGCCCTAAGAATAATAAGAAGAAGAAGCAGCAGCAGCAAAAGCTCAATGTCGGGGTCGGCGGTGCTGCGGCGGACTCGAAACTGGCGGCGGCGAAGAGGAGGACTCGGTCCGATAGGGAGTTGGACAGAGAGCAAGTTGAGCGCTACGGAGACGGCGGCAGCCATATTCCGGTCATGCTGGGTGAAGTCCTGGAGGTCTTCGCTTCCTCCGCCACACCTCTGCGCTCCTTCGTCGACTGCACTCTCGGCTCTGCCGGCCATTCTTCCGCCGTCAGTAATTCCTTCGCTTTCCTACTTTTTCTTTCGTCATATGCATTTATTGTACGGTCTCTCTGTTTTGGATTGCGGAATGAAATTTAATTTTGTTTTGCCGAAGGAATTAAAAATACATTTTAAGCAATTTGTCGGCATTCACTTTCCCCTTGTCCTTCCCTTCCCCCGAGTTTCTCCATTTTCTTCTGTCTGCCGGTGATTCGTCATTTTTGAAGAATTGAATATGTGCGCGTAGCTTGCAATGTAGCTTGTTGCAATATAGGCTAGATGGAAGCAAGAAGAGACATAGTGAAGAAGAAGGAGAAGAAGAAGAGGAGGAGGAGGAGAAGGAGAAGATTATAGGAGAGGGTTGGAAGAAGATCGCGAGGGAGAGAGATGTGGGGAAGACGCAGTTACTACATTCTTTCAGAATGACCAACCTGTTTGTACAGTACAACAACGTTCTAATTTATGGAAAAGACTAAAAACAAGATAATTATAAACAAACCCCTAATGCATGCCTATTTTTAAACCTAATTAATTAATTAAATCTAACACATTTGGATTTAGAAATCAACAACCCTTGGCCCTATTGTGTTGAATTGAACCCCAAATAGGGCTGATTCCATACATCTAATTGCCAATTTTCCACCCTACATCAATTCCCTCCTGCCTGAGACAACTTGGCTATGTTGAATTGGTGAAACACCAAGGAGTCTACAACCTTATGAGGAACCATCTTACTTTATAAGAAAGAAACCACTAGTGCTTTTCGGCTTAATTAGTAGAAGATCTTGAGAAGGCTTCAACTTGTATCTCTTCTATTCAATGGAGAAGTTATAGGAATTTTCATATGCATAATGCTTAGTGTCACGGACCCCCAATAATTTAAACTCAATTAACAGACCGCGCGGCACTCGTCAAGGCTCTCTCTCGACAGAGTCAGCCAATAACTACACGTTCAATTTGGCTATCATAAACACTCGAGAGATTTTCTGAAGCCATTCAGACATGAAATATCATATCTAACAATAATGAATTCATGAAGACAAGCGACTTTCATACTCAATGATACGTGGAACTAGTTGTTATATTCAATCAACAAGACAACCACACAAGCCATCATCTAAGTAATTCAACATCTAATATAAAAATCCGTGGTGAGAACAAGTGTGGACATCTCTCCTCCCCATTTAATTGAGGTACACTGTCAAGCCCTAACATTCTCTATTTCTCCCCCACTCACTCTATTGATGACCTCGTCGATGTATTTGTAAGAAGACTTCCCACTCTTGTTGTTGATGACCGTCTTCATTCACTATATGTCTACCAGGTTATACTCTACATATTTAGTCTCTGCTCTATATGACTCATCCACGGTATGAGAGAAATACAACCACTGACTTGTAAAGAACTGAAATGGGATACGACTCATCCATTGTGCGAAGTAACTACAACAACTAATTGGTAAATAACTAAAAAAGGTATTCAACTCATCCACTATGCGAGGTAACTACGCCAACTGGCTGGTAAATGACTGAAAAGGATATGACTCATCGATTGTGTGAGATAACTACGACAATTGACAAGTAAAGAACCGAAAAGGTATACGACTCATCCACTCCAGTTGGTTGTCTTTTTGGCATTGAAATAAATTGAATCTCTCATCGTACCATCGTTCTAGTCGACAGAGGCTTCCAGTTCTCTATATTAACTTGGTTAGAGTGTGCAACGTTCACCCTGCCTACGCTTTTTGCGCTTTGGCGTGTCACCTTGCCTACTTTCGTAGGTACTTGGCGTGAACAATTATCATTTCTCTGCCATACTAACTAAAGCATGCATTGTTCACCCTGCCAACCCTTTAGCGCTTAGTGTGACACCCTGCCTACTTTCCTGGGCGCTTGGCGTAAACCATTGCTCTTTCTCTGCCATGTTGACTGACCAGAGTGTGTAGCGTTCACCTTGCCTTACATTTTCTCACTTGGCGTGACACCTTGCCTACTTTCCTAGGTGCTTGGTGTGAACCATTACCTTCTCTCTGTAGTCTTACTGGAAGTCCTCTGGCCACTTACCCAAGAATTTGTCATGGATTCTTTTCCAATCTCTGCAGGCATAAACATAAGCAATGATCTCCATAACTCTCGTAGGAAGGCCTCAAGCTCTATTGGTACTATCCCATAGGATTATGGAAGGCATCATGCCCACGATGTGTTTTAGCCTATTTAAGGCTTCTGATTCCTCAATATTCTTGGACAGTCCTCAAGCTCTATTGGTCTGTTTCTCGTAGGGAGGCCTCAAGCTCTATTGACACTACCCTTTGGGATTCTGGTTGGCATCACGCTCTCTATGTGTTTCAGCCTGCTCAAGGCTTTCAATAACTCAATATTCTCTGGCAAACCTCGAGCTTTATTGGTCTGCATCCCGTAGGGAGACCTCAAGCTCTATTGGCACTACCCCTTTGGGATGATGGATGGCATCACGCCCTCGATGTGTTTCAGCCTACTCAAGGCAACAACTCAATACTTTCTGGCAGATCTCAAGCTCTATTGGTCTACTTCCCGTAGGGAGGCCTCAAGCTCTATTGGCACTACCCCTTGGGATTATGTATGGCATCATGCCCTCGATGAGTTTCCGATTGCTCAATCCTCCTTTCGAATAATGCAAGCTCTGTTTGTATATCTCCTTCATGAGATGGGAGATGGGATCATGCCCTCAATGTATTTCAACCTATTCTCGAGGCTTTCAACTACTCCACCCCAGGGATTCTTATACATGGAGTGACTTACTCAAGTTCCACAATTCTATTTTCAAAATCAATTTTATTTTTGGCGGCCTCAAACTCTATTGGCGCGCTTTTCTCTTGAGTCATCCCTTGCCTTACATGCCTCCACATTGTTCAATTTTACAAAATTTTAAATTCTCATTCTACTAGTGTTCATGCACACCGGGTTCACGCACACCGTGCTCTGATACCAACTGTCATGGACCCCCAATTTAAACTCAATTAACGGGCCACGCAGCACTCGTCAAGGCTCTCCCTCGACAGAGTCAACCAATAACTACACGTTCAATCAGGCTCTCATGAACACTCGACAGATTTTTGGAAGTCATTCATAGACATGAAATATCAGTTCTAACAATAATGAATTCATAAAGACAAGCGACCTTCATAGTGATATGTGGAACTAGTTGTTATACTCAATCAACAAGACAACCACACAAGCCATCATCCAAGTAATTCAACATCCATTATAAAATTCCCTAGCGAGGACAAGTGAGGACATCTCTCCTCCCCATTTAACCAAGGTCACACTGTCAAGCCCTAACACTTAGCCTTGTATTTAACAACTCGTGACATCCTTAAAAACGTTACATATCTCGAGGGGAAAGGTCTCACACTAAGTTGTCTCCACAATCTTATCAACCTTGAAGGCTAGCAAACAAAAATCATGGACTTTCAAGTTGATCTTGTTCACCAAAGCAATCTTGTATGGGTTAAAATGTGGCTTAACCTTCAAATTCAACTTCTTCACATTTTCTTGAAAAACTATATTTGTACAACTGCCTAGATGGCTGGATCAATAATTAATGTGTAAAGTAAAAATTACTTGAGCTTGAAAGATGTTGGTTCTCCTCCAATATTGTTTCCTTCAACCTTGTGAGAATTTGTCTCTCACATACTCATCTTCATCTAAGTCACTTGGGAATTTTGTCTCAGCATCAATCACCTATGCTTCTTCATTATGTTCTTTTTCTGCCATTGTCCTGAACTGATAAGGACACTGTACATCTTGATGCTCAAAACCTTGGCACTTAAAAACTCAACTGTTGGCTGGATTTTAGAAGCTGACCTGGAGCATTTTTGACTGGCTTTTCTTGCATGACAGTAATAATCTTCTTAAACTGAAGGCTTGATGTGATTTTAGGAGGATTACGTAGCACATCCTCCTTTATCTCAGTGGCGACTTGAACTGCATCACCAATTGTAGACAGATAACAAGTAGCAATCTTGATTCAATGCTAAACCTTTGAGCAATTATGGTATCTTATGTTCATTCAATGCCTGCAAGAGTAGCCAAATGATAAAATCTACTCTTTAAGCAGCTACTGTCATGTCTTCTAGCATCAAATGGAAGAGCTTATATGGACATAATGCTACTGACTGTTTAAGAGTACAGACTCCTGCATGGCTCATTCATCTCATCTCAAATCTTAATCTCTCCATATTTCTTCTCCTAAAGATCGCCTGTAGTAAAAACCACCAAATTTCACATAATTTCCTTCAATTTGGATTTGTTCCAATAAAACTTTTGAGTTTCATTCATATCACACCACCGAAAATTATTCTTCAAGGAGTTTCCCAATCATGTAATTCATCAGGAGATTTATCTCCATTAATATCTGAAAATTTCAATTTTATTCCCCTATTTAAATGATTATAATGGCCTTTATGTAGCTTAATTGTTTGGGGAACCACAATGCTTTTACCACTTATCTGTTTAATACGATATTCAATTTGTAACTTGCCAACTTCAATTAGCCTACTCAAAGAATTAGTTTTATTCTTCAAATCATTCTCAATTTTCTGCACCCTGTTGAATGACAGTTCAGCTGTTTCAGACAACTCCCTGTTAGTAATTGTCTTGCTGGATTTTTCACTGTAGCTGTTTTCCCAGCAATGGGCTCAAACTAGAAAAAGCTACCATGGAGCAAAAGGGGAGATAGGTTTGGGGGGGGGGGGGGGGGAATTTATATGGAAGGGGAAAAAATTATTTTTTTTTTGGGGGGGGGGGGGGTCAAGGTTGGAAAGCAAAGCAGTATGAAGGAAAAAGAAAAGAAATTACAACCTGGATCTCATGTTGGCTGTGTCGGGGTGCAGATCAGGGTCAATTTGCTGTTTGAACCAGGTTGATGATGTGCTAGGATTGAGGATATGGTTGATGACGCATCCCATTGGCAGCTTGCATGGCAGTGCGATCTGGGTTAATCTGGAATTGGGTTCGGTTATTGCTAAAAGAAAAAAATGGGTTTGAGTTGTTTGTTTTGTTTTATTTCTTTGCCTTTTATTCCTCTCTGTTGTTCTATGCCACATAAATGCTACCATTCATTTGAAAAATTTTGTTTTTATTGTATTCAGTATTCACTGCTTGATTAGTCCTCTTAACAGAACCAACAGCATCATCTCCCTTTGTGCTGTTATTAATCTTCTCTGGAGAATCTGCTAATATATTTAAATTCCATTTTGAGTATTTCTTGCGGCATAAGTGCCCCTATTTCTTTTTTAGTATTATTGCACTGAATAAGTGGAAAACAGATAATTCAGGCGCATCCTGAATTGCAACTATACATTGGATTGGATGTTGATCCTTTAGCACATGAAAAGGCACGGGCTCGGATCAATTCTTTTTTGCACTGCGATTCTTCTCGCCCAATTTCCCACCTGAAAGCACATATCCTTTTGAAGAACTTCAGAAACATCAAGACTGTGATTGCTGAGGTCAATGACCAACGTTTAACTTCTGGAGTTGATGGGATCCTAATGGACTTGGGGATGTCATCCATGCAGGTTTGTGTGCTTTAACTAACTTTGTTGCTTCTTGAATAAAAATGCTTTAATATATGTCAATTCCTAAGCTCTTGGCTCGCAGCATATATGAAATATATCCCAAGCTTTTAGTTCTTCTAATGCAGGGTGTCCTTGCTTGTCTAGCAGTAGAATTTAATTCTCAATTTATGTGATTTTTTCTTCCAGTAGTTGTAATAATTCAATTATTCATCAATTGTTTTTTTTTTTTATCATAATGTTTCACTTTCCTTGAGTTTCATCGTCCCTCTTTACAGGTGGACAATGCTGCGAGAGGGTTTAGTGTGCTTTGTAATGGTCCCCTTGATATGCGGATGGATCCTCAGGTATGAGCTGTCATGAACTCTTTGAAGTGTATATTATTAATTAATCACCACTTGCTTGTTTGAGCAAAATGACAACTATGTTAGTTCAACAGTGTTGCATTGGAAAATTACAATGCACATGAAGACCAAAATTTGTGACTTCCGGCTACAGAATCAATTGATTTCAGGCATTGGATTGAAAAATTAAATTGTGCTTTTTACAAATATGTTATTAATTGATAGAGCAAATAATGTGCGCATAAAACATGCACTAGTATTTTGGGTAGAGGAATATCTTATAATAATGGAAAGGGTTGAAGAAATGAATAGTACTATTACCCTTGGTTGGTGTAAAGAAAAGTGATGATAGGACCAAATCCTTTATACAATACCCCTGTCATCTGCCACAAATTGATCAACAATTTCTGCTTCTAGCAACTGCGCACCGGTCCTACAAGTAAAAAACATGACCTTGGTTCTGATACACTTGTAGGACCAAGCATTTGCTGCTATGGTAAAAGTTTTCTTTTTCCTGGATAGGAAAAAAATTTTATGAAGGACGCAGACAATGTACAAAAGAAGGGGACAAGATGTCCTCAGGAAACGATAAAACTATAAATCTGTTGGTATAGTAAAAGTTGTAGCTGGTTGTTGAGTTACAATAAAACTATAGATGTGCTGCTACAGTAAAAGTTATAGCTGATTGTTGAGTTACGATAAAACTATTAATCTGCTGCTACAGTAAAAGTTATAGCTGATTGTTGAGTTAACCACTGAAATTCTCCTGGACATTTTCTTTTAATGCCATTGTTTTACAAGGCTATAACTTTTGTAACTAATTGTCATTTGTGGTTCCCATGTGTAGAGTTTTTGTTAATTTCTATCTCATTCAACTGATTTGTACAGGCATATGACAGGCAACTTTGAAAGCAGAAGACATATTGAATTCTTGGCCAGATACAGAAGTGGAGCGAATACTCCGGGAATATGGGGAAGAAAGCAACTGGCATGCTCTCCGGAATAAGATTATTAAAGCGCGTTTAGGTGGTGGATTGCATTCTACTGGTGAACTAGTGGAGCTCATTCGGAGTACAACTCCCAGGCCAAGAGGTAGTTTCCTCTCAGTTCTTCTATTGTGGCTTTTTCTTGTTTTTTCCTTGAATGCCTGCTGATTCATACTTTTGTGGCCATCCTCAAACGAATTGTGCTCCATGCTTGTGTGATAACATACCCCCTGGTCCTGAATGTGCATAGGAGGATTTTGATACTCATGTATAATTGCCAATGTATGTAAGTGCTATGACTACAAAGTTGATTTGTAGTACATTCGTGGTTGATTAGTGGCATATGATTAACAGCAGCAGGGGGGAGACAAGGTTGGATAAAGACAGCAACACGGGTGTTTCAAGCCCTGAGGATAGCTGTTAATGATGAACTGCGAACACTGGAAGATTCCCTTTATGCTTGTTTTGATTGCCTTGCACCTGGGGGTAGACTTGCTGTCATCTCTTTCCATAGTTTGGAGGACAGGATAGTGAAGCAGACATTTCTCAATATCATCAATAGTGGCCGCAGAGATGAACAAGAGGGGGCTGAGGAGACGTCTAGAAGAGATATGATGAAGAATGGAAGTAGTGATGAGGAAAAGGAAACATGGATTAAACAAATGATACTAGGCTGGAACGGAATTATTCTAACAAAGAGACCAATAACGCCATCTGAAGAGGAAGAGAGATTGAACCGTCGGTGTAGGAGTGCTAAGCTCAGGGTGATTCAGAAGGTTCGATTATAGATGAACTGGTCAGGTGATTCCCTGTGTTACATATCTTGCTCTCTGTGCCTCTGGTGAGCCATACTATTTGTTTACCATTAAGCACCCTTGCTCTAAGTCATTGACATAAATTGGTATCCTCCAATGGAACTAATTGTCAGTAGAAATAATATCTTATTCCTTATTTAAGAATATTATTAATACATTGTCGTATTCTTCATTTTATGTGGGAACAAAAAGTTTCATAAGACTCTTTCTGTTAATATGCATGGTGGTCCATTTGCAAACTTATGGCTACTGGCACACTTGATGGGAGCTGCCTTAGTAAGTTTGTGGGGTTTGCTTTGCCTTTAATCTGATGGGGAATGCCGCTATGTTGCAAAAATATGTAGAAGTAAAAAGAATATAATATGATAGGAGGTTCATTTTTGCCTTGACAAGCATTCATCTGCCATCTTTAGTTCTCTTAGGCATTATTTTGATGCTATTTTAATGCTTTCGTATGTTGGAAGTTGGAAGGGGATCAATTAAAGATTGGATTTGAATAAAACAACTGTATGTGAAACATACAGAAATAAATTTACCATTTCATTCTAGTAGATTTTTATTTGCATTGATGTTTGGAATTTACGTGAAAAGAAAATGGAACTTCCATGAAAAAGTAATGAAATGAATTTTCGGAAATATGCAGGAGAATCAGACAATTGTTGGAGGAGTTCAATCTAGGGCTAGTTATAACTGTAAAAACTGCCATTTGTAATGATTTATTATTTAGTATGTGGGACCATTTAATTTAAAAAATTTCTACTAATATATTTAAAGCAACGCTTGCATCACAATTGCAAGCTATAAAAACACTCTTGGGATATGATGGGTGCCTTTTCCCTGTTGGGACAAGGGCTTGTTTGGAATGTTGGAGACACTAAATATGAAAGAATTTATTTTAAACTTGATAATAAAGCAAGTGATGAAAATTTATGATAACTTTACACATTATCAATATTTTGTATTTTTTACTCATATTAGAATAATTTTATTTCTAATGTAATTTGATAAAGAGAACAACGATAACAAAACAAACATCAAGTCCCACTAGGTGAGTTTGGTTATATGTGTTCCTTTATGTCAATTTACATGAGTCATTCTCTCTTATCTTATATCCTATAGGAGTTACGCTTAACTTATTGTGAATGTATTCATTCCTTAACTTATAATTTTATACCATTCATCCACCTTAACATTCTCATCTTGACCACTTTTATTAAATATTTTCATTTATAAAGCATATTTAGTTGCAATCGTTTTATAGAACTTTTCTTTTAATTTTAAGGGTTTCTACGATCACATTGTGTTAGTACTTTTCATTCTAACCGACCAACTTCAATTATGTGCATTACATCTTTAATTCTCACTCAGCTTGCACATAATTGATTCAAGTTATCAAAATCTATTACTATAACTGAAATTATACAATATGCTTAAAATAATTTTCATTTTGTCCAACCTGTTTTAATTCTATACATTACGTCTTCATTTCTCCTTTAACTTGCATATAAGGTATCAAAATTTACTAATGTTATTGATTTATTGACCATCAAATTTAAATTTTTTTTTTCAATATTCCCCTTTTGACTGAAATTACATTTCATAATTCTAAAGTTTTTCTCTATAATTCTAACTTAAATATTATTCCATCCCTAGTTTCATTAATAAGACAATATCATCTGCAAACAACATATATCATGTCACCTTATTTGGATACTCCTAGTCATTCATCATTAGAGCAAAAAGACAAGGACTTAGCGGATTCTTACACCGCCTCCCCCCCGGCGCATTTGGTTTGTGGAATGAGACCTGGAATGAAATCAAATATTAGGAATGTAATTGCATTCCGGCGTTTAGTTTGTAAAATCCAAGGTAGAATTGTATTTCGGCTAGAATATGATTCTTACAAATGGGGGAATCGTGATTCTAGTTTAGATGTGCTAGATTAAATTTTCATTCCATGGAATCAAACTCATTATATAATAAAAAAATTCTGAAAACAACAAATGCTTATAGTAAATTATTATTACTATTATAATAAAAATAATAACAACTAATAATAATTGTAGTAACAATAATATTTATTATTATAAAAATAATAATAAAAAATCAAATTTTAATAATAAAATGCAGATAATAATAATTATTTCAAGGATAATACATTGTAAAATAAGAAAAAAAAATAACTAATAATAATTACTATAAAATAATAATTACTATTGTAAAATAACAATAACAATAGGAACAATAGTAGTAATAGAAAAGGCAAAAACTATAATAACTGTTAGCCTTAGAGGCTATGTAAGTTTAATTGTCTTGTTTTGATGATAACAACCCATTAGTGGTTCTAGGTTAGCTTATCTTTGCATATCAAGTCATAGTAAGTATAAATACGAATGTAAAGATTAAATAAATTAGTAATAAGTTAGACATCATCAAAAAGGGAGAGAATGTTAACCTTGGTGGCTACACCATCATTTTGTTTAAAGCGTTTTGATGATATTAACCTATTATATTGTTCCTAGTGTTTTCTTATCTTTGTAGATCATATTTAGTACATGTACTCGTACATGAAGTACTGGATCGAAGGCAAAGATCGGACCAAGTAGACATCAAGAAGAAAAGATTAAATGGACACATACTTGGAAGGACCCAAGCATGATCAAAGGAAACTTAATGTAGTTTTATATGTATTTGGGGAGTGTTTGAGATAGTCTATGTTGTAACTCTTGTGGGTGTGTTTCTTGCTTGATTTCTGAGTAAGAGTTGAGCATTGCATATGCATACTAGGACACTTGAGTTTATAGGATTGCATTAAAATCACAAACTCACATTCATGGTTTTCAAAGTTAAATTCAAAGAGTTTGTCAAAAGCAATCATAAACTCAAAATATGTTTTCAAATGAATAAGTTTTTAACATCCTAATTTTAAGAACAATTTTATATTTGGTCCTGGTTTTGTCAAAGCATGGTTAATGTCCTAAAATTTTAAGAAAGTTAAAGTATATTTTTGTGAAAGGACATTTTAAGTATATAATATATCAAATGATTTTTCAAATTGTGTTTTCATAAATCAATATATCTTATATTTGAGGAAAAACTCACTTGGACAAGTTTTTAATCTTCATTAGATTTTATATATTTTATATACTTTTGTCCAAGAATGTTTTAAGTGATTAAAATGATTTTTGGTTGGGTTTAAAACCTCAGTTATGCACCTATCAAATTTCCTGAATACCTTTTGGTATTTGGGATATAACTTTTGCTAGAAAAATCCAAAAATGGCGATCTTGGTGTCTATAAAAGGTTAAGAAAAAATTCCACAACTTTCATGTTAATGACTTTGACGGCTTGCGTCGGGATTTCCGCCTCAACGACTATAAACAACTAGTTTGCATAATTTTTTTTTATTGTTTTAAATGCCTAACGGCCATAAAACGGCTAGTAGCCCATTTTGCCTATAAATACAAGTCCTTAGGCTTGTTTAACAATGATTTTGATGATTTATACAAGCTTATAGTGAAAAATATCCTTGATTCCAAAACCTAACACATTGCATCTTAATTCATATTCACAAGTGCTCATCTATCTTGTTTTCCAATCTTGTTTGATACAAGTCTTGAGAGAGAAGTGTGAGGTTTGCTTTGTATTTAACATTTGCTCATTTAAAGGGCATTCTCATTGTAATCATCTACTTCGTGTAAGGTTCTTTGTGAACCATTGTGAGGGTTCTTAGTGAACCGCTTGGTAAAGGCTCTTTATGAGCAAGTAGGGATTTGTTCCCAAGTGTAGGGTTGTGTACCCAAGTTGTAAGGTTTGCTCTACCGGGGAAGGAGCGTTGATAGTGGATTGTGGAATCCTTGGCTTAGTGCTAAGGCGTGGACGTAGGCTTGAAGCCGAACCACGTAAAAATCCCGGTGTTGATTTTCTCTCCCTACTCTTTATTTTGTTGTCTTGTGCATGATTTATATTTTGTATATTGTGATATAATTGCTTGCCATCTTGCCAAGAGATTTTATTTTGTAGAAAAATTTAATATACGCAAAAAGAGTCAATCACTCCCCCTCCGACTCTACATTCTATATCTGCTGTGGGGCACATGTATATACTCCCGGGTTACGATGTTTAACAATAATAATAATTATTTTAAGGATAATAATTATTATAAAAATAATTAATATATATATATATATGATTTCTTAATGTAGAGTTTTAACCCAACATTGACACGTGGCACTAGTTTTTTTTTTTTTTTTGCAACTACCTTTTACATTTTAGAAAATCTTCTTATTTCTTTTCCCCTCCTTTGGCCCCATGTGACCCCACTAATTTTAAAATAGTTTTTAAATTTATTTTAAAATTTTTCCTTTTTCTTTTGTCCCACACGGGTCCCACTAAATTCCTCAATGTATTGATTTCATTAAATTTTTTTTAAAAAATTATTTTTAGAAATATTTTCTTTTTTTACTATACAAAATTTAAAAATTATAACATTAATAAATTTCACAAAATAATTTTTTGAAAAATAATCTCAACTCAATAACTTTTCATCACTTTCTTTTTCAATACTTTTATATATTATAAAATTAATTCAAATTATTAGTTTCTATTTTCTTCATTATTTTTTATATTTACATCTACTAAAAGTGTAGAATTATTTTTAATTTATATTTTTCACAAATATAAAAGTATATATATCGTGTTACATCTATGTTTGCATACATTATATATATTGAAATCAGCATAAAGGATTGAAAATACTTTTAAAATATTCAATAATATATATACTCCAATACAAATTTTCTCCACTAAAATTATAGAATTAATTTTAATTAATATTAATATATATACCATGTTATATTTCTTTTTATGAATATTATATACATTAAAATTAGAATAAGTGATTGTTTTCTCAGTTACTTTCCACCAAAAAGTTCTAATATTAAAAAATTACAATTATATATAAGTATATATTTAAATATAAGTACATAAATGCATGTAATTTAATAAGTGTTCAACTTTCCATATGTTATAAAATAAAATATTTAACATTTACTCAAATTTTACATTTTACATTTTCATTCAATATTCTTACAATTTATATCTAGATTTTATTTTTTCTCAATTAATTATACATTTGAATTCATTTGCCACAAATAAATTTATATATATATATATATATATATATATATATACCTATAATATTTTTTAAAGTTTTACGTATTACGTACATATTCTAGTATTCATATGAATTTATAAATATTTTTCGATTATGTTAAACAAATAATATAAAATAATGTGTTAAATTATGATATTATTGTCAAAACTAATTATTGAAATACATATATATGACAATTAATCTCACGAAAATAAATATTATTTGTATTATGACCCATATTCTTCTCCCACTTTTCTTTTCTGTTTTCTTTTCATCCATTTATTTCTTATTTTTGTACATGACAGCTGGATCTCTAACAAAAAAACGGAGTGCTACTGCTGGCCTCTCTTCAGGAATCATCTTCGGCAATTGATGGTGAAAATTTTCTCTTTTGATTAAATAGATTTGATTACTTATTTGAATAATTCCTTCGTATTATTAAAATTGTTAGCTGATCAAAGAAGGTAAGTTAATCTATTTTTTAAGTGATTTAATTAACAATTAATCTCACTAAAAAAAATTATACTTAAATATTTTTTATACCATATGTGTTTTAAAGGTACTGTTAACGAAATTGTCAATTCTATATATGTTTTTTCTATACACCTTTACTAATAGTAAGATTATATTTTTATTCAAGTTTCATGCTATAATTATATATTATTGCAATTTTGTATTGTTACCATTGGTCTTAATATCTAGATTTATTCTTTTAACTTATTTCATATGTATTTTATTTTTTTTCTTTTATAATATCCTGCCGCACAGGTAATCTTTTTAGTAAAAAATAATAATTACATTAATAATAATCACTATAACGAAAATAATTCAAAAATAATAATAAAATAAAAACAACAACAAATAATAATATTGATTGTAATATTATTATTAAAAAATAAAAAATGATAACAATTGCGACAACAATAATAGAAACGAATAATAATATTTATTACTATTGAAATAATAATAAAAATAAGAACAATAATAATAAAAAATGCAATAATAATTATAATAATAATTAATTTAAGGACAATAATTATTGTAAAAATGGTAAAAAAAATAATAATAGTAACAACTAATAATTACAATGAAAATAATATTTATTTCTCTCAAAATAATAAGAACAAAAAGAGCAATAATAATAATAATAAAAAGGAAAAAATAAATAATTATTGTTTTGAGGACAATAATTATTGTAAAGATTATAAAACGTAATAATAACAACTAATAATTACAATGGCAATAATATTTATTACTATAAAAATTATAATAACAAAAAGCAATAATAATAAAAGGGAATAATAGTAATAATTTAAGAATAATAATTAGTATAAAAAACAAAATAATAATAATAATTATTAACACTAATAAAAATCACTATTATAAAATAAAAAAATAAATACAAAATTAAATTTATGTTCGGGATTTTTATTAAAAAAAAAAAAAGGCTAATTCTTTGTGTCATTATAGAAATTATTGAAGAATACCAAAAGCTAACAAGAAATTGAAAATTGAAATTTACAATCATTACATGTTACTAATCAAACGCAGTAATTGCATTCCAAAAGCAATTACATTCCTATCATGATTCAATTTTTGATTCTTTTCCTACTTCAATTTCATTCCGCAAGCCAAACTAGGGGTTAATGTATGCTTATTGTGATTGAAAATTTTCTAAACTCTTGACCTCTAGTCAAAGCAATAGAAAAATAAATTTCTTCTTATTTTCTTTTGTTCTCAATAAAAAGATATTGATCCGAATAGAGATTAGTTTTAGTCTACGTTTGAAACTTAGAAAATATTAGAGAAAGGAAAACAAAATATCAAGGAATCTACATTTCCATGTTTGGTTATCACAGAAAATGAGAAAGAAAAAAAAAAAAAAAACCCAATCTATAAACAAAAATTTGATTTTACACGTCATTCATATTTAATTTTTCCTAATTGTTAGTCATATTAAAAAAAACTTTCCTTTTTAATAGTATTTTATATAGAAAAAAAAAATAGAAGGGAAAACTAAGTTTTCTCCTTATTTTCCTTTCATTTCCTTTTTCCAAACAAAATCCATAATTCAAACGGACCCCCAAAGAATAAGAAAAGAAAAGCATGAAAAATAGAGGAAAATAGTTTAAAATGTCAATATGCACAAGCAATTAAGACCATATCATTGCCATATTTAGTTTAAGCTTAATGAAAGGTGATCGAAATATTGCCAAACTTTAGAGGATGTTAGTCTAATTTATCCAAAAATAATAATCTCGAGTATTAGAATTGATTTAATACAAAATGGCTTAGCTCATTCACTTGGGGTTCTCGATTTATTGTTGAGATTTAATTCTTGGGTCAAGTTCTTAAGAGGAGAAAAATTATGGGCTGTGATCTTAAGAGGGAATCAAATTGGTTGCTAAAAAATTAGTTTAACATTGAAAGATAAATTAAGGTATGAATATATTCGTGGTAAGTTAGGTGTAACTCCTATAGAAGATAAGAGAGGGACGACTCGGATGCTATGGACACTTGCAACGTAAGCCTTATAATATACCTGTGAGGAAGAGTGACTTAGTTACTGTGGGGGGCAGTAGAAGGGGTAGGGGTAGACTTAAAAAAATTTGGGAGGAGATAGTGAGTAAGGATTTAATATCCTTCAATTTATAAAAAGAAATGGTCTATGATCGCATACATTGACGGAAAAAAATTCATATAGTCGACCCCACTTAGCGGGACTAAGGTTTGGTTTTGTTGTTGTTGTTGTTGTAAAGATTTACTAAATTAAACTCATAATGAATGATTGGTAAAAATATATGTGCTACTTAAAAAAAAAATTAATTCAATAAAATTTAAAGTTTAGCTAATTCTTTGAGTAGAAAGGACCAATAAATAGGTCGCTACCACATAGAAAAGAATAGTGATTTTTATTTTAAAAAACAGGAATTTTAGATATAAATGCACAAAGAAAATAAGCCCTCAATAAATAATATTCTTAAATTTAATAATTCCTAGTACTAATTTGTATTTTTATTAACCAAATTATTTCATATATGAATTAACAAATTATAATAAATATTTTCTAAACATAGCAGTACATACTTTGTGATTTCCCAATATCAATAATAGGTATGGAATGTTTAATTTATTAAAAAATATTATAGAATATTTATAAATTAATATATATATATATATATATATATATATATATATATATATATTCTGATGATAAAGGTTTGGAAACAATGTCGAAAGAAAGAAATAAAACTAAATCAATTAGAAACCTTAACATATAAGAATAAATAAGAAATTGAAATCACAAAGAAGCAATTAAAAAGGTGATCATCCAATTGAAATCACGTGTGTCACGCGCACACACACACTATAGAAATGTGTTAGGAAATGAATGGGTAGAAACATTATCGCATAACTAATATAAGAAATAAAAAAAATAGGAATTGACGTCAAGGTTTACGTGAAAAATCCTCAAACAAATTAAGAGAAAAGCCACTGACAAGAGTAGAAGAAATCCATTATGAAAAATGATATCACAACTCTCTAATTATAGAGAAGAGCAATGATAACTCTCTTGAATTAGGAGTATATAAATCTCTTTATAAAATAGGATAAACTAGAAATAGGATGCTTGAGATGATCTCTTTCTTCTCCACCACTTCCCTATTTATAGGGGTTTGTAAGCCTCCTTTTCAACAAGTAGGTTTGGTAGCTCACCAACCTTTGAATTGGTAACATGGTAGATAGCCTGTAAGAACACGAACCGTGATATATGGGTTTAAATAAATAAGAGAGGTGCAAATTGGGAATTTAACAGGATTCATCGATGAAGTCAGAGTTCGTCGACGAAGTCCATGTAAGTTTCGTAGACGAAATTCAGAGGCTCGTTGACGAGGAAAAGTTAAGAGATTTCAGAAAACTGGTGAAATCAGGATTCGTCGACGAATCCATCGTCTCATCGACGAGTTGTCTATATGACCTCGTCGACGAGGATACCATTTCGTCGACGAGGACGCCTGAGTCAAAGGGTTATAAATAGAAGTTCTCTTTACTTCCAAGCTAAGAAATCTAAAAATCTTCTCTCTCTCTCTCTCTCTCTCTCTCTCTCTCTCTCTAGAACTCTCCCTACACTTCCTCTCTCTAGATTTCTTCACCGTTCGTTGTGAGAATCGTTAATCTGAGGTTACCACAAGGATCTTGGAAGGATTCTCTACAAGTTCTATGAATCGGATTTTCGGTTCGGCCATTTTCGGGTTTTGACATAAAATCGAGGTAAGGCTCGGTTTTCAGTTCTGATCCGATAGTTTTGTAGAGAACAGTGTTGTGAGTATATTCTGCACTATTGGTTGTAGGTTTTGGAACTTGGTTCACTGTTTAGAGGCCTTAGAGTTTAGGATTTTCTATTTGGGGAAAGGTAAAGGGAATTGTGTTTATATCGGTTATTTTTGAAATCGGATTCGGTAGAACTATGGTTCACGGTCTTGTGTGTGTTTTGGCTACTCATTTGGGGGGATCTAACGGGGAAAACTATGGGTTTTTCATGATTACAGTTTTGGGAAAAAAGGGACGACAGACTGCATCCCTGGTTTTGTTGAAAACCAAACGTATATCTTGATTTATACTGTGTTATAGGGATGACCGTGCCTTGAATTGTTTAAACTTTATGTGTTTGGAAAACCATGGTTTTAGATTACCAAATGGGTGTGGTTTGTTTGGTTATATGAGCATGCATATGTGTGTGTGATTGGTTGAAATGCTAGTAGGAACGCGGTTCCGAATTGTTCCAAGTACTGAGAGTGTCCGGCTCTATATCCGAGGGCGTATGAAATCGCTGGCTATAGATTAGTAGAGTGTCTGACTCTATATTCGAGGGTGTGAGCCTGTTTCGGCAGATCAGGCCGAAAGGTGTGGATCCACCAGTTTAGCGCTGGTACGATGCCACAGGAGTCGGGGACTAGCCATGTGCTTGTGGCGTTGTGTTCGTGGGTTGGCTATAGGCCAACGCCGTATGTCGGGGGTAGGCTTCGGGCCGATGGGTGTGACGACATCGGGATTGCTGATCATATGTGTGTGTGTGTGTGTGCACTGTTGTGAAATTAGTACTGGAACTGCATTTAACTGCGTGTATGTTGCATCATGATAACACTCAAATGCCACACACGATATAATATGTGTTCTTCCTTACTGAGAGATGTCTCACCCCTACTATACGTACATTTTTACTGGTCCTTTGAGTAACTGGAACTAGCGTCCTGGTGTAGGGAGCGTAGTGGTCGGTGTACTGCGGGTAGCGCTTGGGTATGTGCTTGAACTTGTGTTTTGTGGGTTGCCATTCTGGTATATGTTGGGCACCCAGTTGTACGTTGTATGATAGAGCATGTTTCTACTCTTGTATAGAATCTGGTATGGTACCATATTTGTATAGAATGATCGTATTTTTGCTGCGTATATTCTGTTGTGTTTGGATGTGTATAGGGTGCCTAGGAACCCCATGGGCTCGGACCATCATCCTTGCTCTGTATCTTGGATGTTTTGTATGATACAGGAATTGGTTGGTTTATATTTTCAACCCTGGGTCCCATTTTCGAGTTCGGGGCGTGACAGCTTGGTATCAGAGCTAACCAGGTTATTAGGTCTTGTAGACTTGGTTAGGCTTAGCTTTGAGTACATACCAGAGTATAGGATGTTGGATATGATAGATTTGATTGAGGGTTGTTTAGTTGTTAGATCAGGATTTGTCGACGGTATTCCGTGTTTTTCCTAGGATGATGATTCTAGTAAGAGCAGGGCAGATCATTAATGACTTTCGTGTTGGTGCGATAGGACAGACCTGGACCTGGCAGGGGGCAGTTAACACGATTAGTGTAGATCATTGTGTTAACTGTATGTGTTGTAGGGATACTGATAGTTTCCTATCGTGCTGCAAAATGGAGCCCAATGATAATGACCTGGGAAGTGGCTTTGAGGAGACTGTGAGTAATGAGTCCCCTTCTGTGCCTCGAGGTTTGACGAGGCAGGTGTTACGGGAGATCGGGCGGAGTGTGAGGAGACACGAGCACTCTCCTACGGCTGCGGGGTGCACCATTGAGAGGTTCACATGCATGCATCCTCCGACGTTCTCTGGAGAACCTGACCCAACGATAGCAGAAGAGTGGGTGGAAAAGATTGAGAAAATCTTGGAGGTCTTGCACTGCACGGATAGGTAGCGAGTCCTTTATACCTTCCAACTATCTGGGGAGGCGGGTCGATGGTGGACTGCAGTGAGTCTGCTGGAGAAGCAGAGAGCTGGTCCTGAGGAGATGTCATGGAGCCATTTCAAGGAGGTGTTCTTCGACAGATACTTCCCGGCTTCTATACGTGATGTGAAGGCGGATGAGTTTTCTGCTCTAACTCAGGGGAGTTTGACGGTGCAGGGGTATGCGGCTCGGTACATAGAGTTATCCCGGTTTGCGCCATGTTTGATCTAGAGCGAGTACGAGAAGACTCAAAGGTTCGAGAAGAGTCTGAGGAAGGATATCCACAGACTAGTGGGTATGCTTCAGATCCGCGAGTTCTCGGTGTTTGTAGATAAAGCCACGGTGATTGAGACTGGTATCCAAGAGGATAAGGTGGATCAGGAATCAGGGAAGAGGACAATACCTTCTGGTTCTTAGTTTGGGTCTCATCAGGGATCGTGGAAGAAGAGGAACAAGGGCTTGGGTTACCGTCAGAATACCGAGCGCCAAAGTTCTCAGGGTAGCCAGACTTGTGGACGTTGTACCAGATGTCACAAATGGCACGAGGGTGAGTGCCAGTCATTTGGGGGCAACTGCTATAATTGTGGCTAGCCAGGTCACATATTTCGTGATTGTCATGCACCGAAGCGAGACGTGCCTGCATCTAGTATAAACTGGGGAAGTAATCAGATACCTTGGGGAACCGTTTAGATGAATACAACTCTGGCCAGAGTATATTCTCTTACGCCAGCAGACGCTGAGCATGCAAGGAACGTAGTGACAGGTACTTTATTATTGTTTTTAAATAAGGCTTTTGTTTTGTTTGATTTGGGTGCAACCCATTCTTTTATATCTATGAGTTTTATGGAACAATGTGGGGTTGAGACCCAAGTCATGAACGAGGTGTTATCTGTTACTACTCCATCTGGGAGTATATCATTCTGTAGGAAGATGTTGGAGGACTGCTCAGTGGTAATTCAGGGGAAGTTGCTACCGACAAATCTTGTGGTATACGACATGTCAGGGTTCGATGTCATTCTGGGGATGGATTGGCCGTTCTCTAGTTGTGTTGTGATCGACTGTTGTAGGAAGGTGGTAGTTTTTATACCTCCTGGGAAGCGGGAGTATGAATTCGTGGGATCATGTGTGCGTTTAACGCCACAGATTCTATCGGCACTACAGGCGAGGAGGTTACTCTTGGATGGGTGTCAGGGGTACCTAGCTTGTGTGAAGGAACCACCGCGGGATGAGTTGAGGCTCGAGGACATTTGGGTAGTCAGCGAGTTCTCGGATGTGTTTTCAGATGATTTACCCAGTTTACCTCCGAATCGTGAGGTGGAGTTCGCTATAGAGTTGCTACCTGGCAAGGCACCGATCTCTAAAGCTCCGTACTGGATGGCTCCAATTGAACTTTGAGAGTTGAAGGAGCAGTTTCAGGAATTGTTGGACAAGGGTTTTATTCTACCTAGTGTTTTGCCCTAGGGAGCTCTAGTATTGTTTGTGAAGAAGAAGGACGGATCAATGCGGATGTGCATTGATTATCGTGAGGTTAACAAGGTGACTGTGAAGAATCACTATCCTTTACCTCATATCGATGATCTCTTTGACCAGTTGCAGGGGACGCGAGTCTTTTCGAAGATCGACTTGCAGTCAGGATATCATCAGGTGAGGTTTAGAGCTGAGGATGTAGTGAAGACGGCTTTCCGAACCAGATATGGCCACTATGAGTTCTTAGTCATGCCTTTTGGGTCGACGAATGCTTCAAAGGTGTTTATGGATTTGATGAACAAGGTTTTCCATGAGTACCTGGACCGGTTCGTGGTGGTGTTCATTAACGACATGCGGGTATACTCGAGGAGTTCGGAAGAGCATGAGAATCATCTAAGGTTAGTATTACAGATTTTGTGGGAGAAGAAGTTGTATGCTAAACTGAAGAAGTGTGAATTCTGGTTGGGTCAGGTGACGTTCTTAGGCTCTGTGGTGACTGGTGATGGTATCTCAGTTGATCCTAGCAAGATCAAAGCGGTGGTCGACTCGGCCAGGCTGAAGAATGTGTAGGAGGTTCAGAGTTTTCAGGGACTAGCAGGTTATTATCATCGATTCATGGAAGATTTTTCTAAACTTTCTAGGTCTCTGACTCGATTGACCAGGAAGGGAGTGAAATTTGAGTGGACTAGTGATTGCGAGCAGTGTTTTCAGGAGTTGAAGCACCGGCTGGTTACCGCTCTAGTGTTGACCATTCCTTCGGGGGATGGTGGGTTTGTGATTTATAGCGACGCATCTCTGAAGGGTTTGGGATGGGTGCTTATGTAGCATGGTAATGTAGTAGCATATGCTTCTCAGCAACTGAAGGAATATGAGAAAAATTACCTTACGCATGATCTAGAGTTGACTACTATTGTATATGCACTGAAGATCTGGCGACACTACTTGTATGGTATGCAATGTGAGATCTTCACTGACCACAAAAGCCTAAGGTATTTCTTCACGCATAAGGAGTTGAACATGAGGCAAAGGCGGTGGCTAGAGTTGATTAAGGACTATGATTGCACGATTAGTTACCACCCGGGGAAGGCTAATGTGGTAGTCGATGCTTTGAGTCAGAAGTCAGGACCTGCGGCTGTATCTACAGTTGTAGCTCAGCATCACATCAAACAAGATCTGGAGAGCTTGGGTATTGAGTTGGTGTTTGGGGATCATCAGGCTTTCATTGCTAGCTTGGTGATCCAGCCGACTTTGTTTAAGCGTATAAAATCGCGCAGGCTAGTGATGTAGAGTTGGCAGAGGTTATAGAAAAGGTACAGCAGGGACTAGCTATAAAGTTTAACATCTCTGAGGGAGGTGTGCTGAGATTTGGGACCAGGCTATGTGTTCCGAATGATGATGAGATCAGAAGGACGATTCTAGAGGATGCGCATCGCTCTTTGTATACGATACATCCTGATAGTACAAAGATGTATCGAAACTTGCACGAGACCTTCTAGTGGTCTGGTATGAAGATGTAGATTGCTCAGTTCGTGGAGCATTGTTTGACGTGTCAGCAGGTAAAAGCTGAACATCAGAGGTCGGCAGGGTCATTGCATCCTTTGCCTATTCCGGTGTGGAAATGGGAGCATATTTCCATGGATTTTGTGATCGGATTGCCGCCAGCACTTCACGGGTAGAATGTTATTTAGGTGATCATGGATAGATTGACGAAATCTACTCATTCTATACCGATGAAGGTTGGCTATCCTTTGAGTAAGCTAGCTGAAATGTATGTGCATGAGATTGTGAGAGTGCACGGAGTACCGGTATCCATTGTATCAGATCAAGATCTAAGGTTTACTTCTCGATTCTGGATGAGCATGCGGGAGGCATTGGGGACGAAGCTTACTTTCAGTATAATATTCCACCCCTAGACTGATGGACAGTCGGAGAGGACGATACAGATCTTGGAAGATATGTTGCGAGCTTGTGTGGTAGACTTTGGTGGTAGCTGGATACAGTTTATGCCACTCGTAGAGTTCGTGTATAACAACAGCTTCCAGGCTAGTATCGGGATGGCACCATTCGAGGCTTTGTATGGTCGGAAGTGTCAATCTCCTTTATGTTGGGATGAGGTTGGTGAACATTAGGTGTTAGGACCTGAACTTGTGCAGCAGGCGTCTGAGAAGGTGGGTTTGATCCGAGAGAGGATTAAATCAGCTCAGAGTCGGCAGAAAAGTTACGCAAATGTTCGCCACCGTGAGTTAGAGTTCGAGGTGGGGGTAAGGTATTTCTACATATTGCTCCGATGAAAGGGGTGATGAGATTTGGGAGGAAGGGCAAGCTAAGCCCGAGGTATATCGGACCATTCAAGATTCTTAAGTGAGTGGCTCCGGTAGCCTACAGGATTCCACTACCACTAGCACTCTCGAGGGTCCACAATGTGTTTCACGTATCCATGTTGAGGAGGTACATGTTGGATCCTTCACATGTTATCAGTTATGATGAGTTGGAAATTGGGGATACCTTGGCGTATGAGGCGATACCTGTTCAGGTTTTGGACCGTAAAGTTCAGAAGCTTCGTACTAAATATATACCATTAGTGAAGGTATTGTGGCGGAACCACGAGATTGAGGAAGCTTATTGGGAACTGGAAACGAAAATACGCCAGAAGTATCCACAGTTGTTTTGAGTACTTGTACGTTATCCTACTTTGGGTTGGGATAGGTGGTTAGTCGTTGGGAGAGTGTATATTGTGAGTTCAGAAGCTTCGTACTAAAGATATACCGTTAGTGAAGGTATTGTGGCGGAACCACGAGATTGAGGAAGCTTCTTGGGAACTGAAAACGAAAATACACCAGAAGTATCCACAGTTGTTTTGAGTACTTGTACATTATCCTACTTTGGGTTGGGATAGGTGGTTAGTCGTCGAGAGTGTGTATATTGTGAACTCCTGAGACGGGTGTATATGTAACCACGGTATTCCTCCTCCATAAGTGAGGGTATGTATGTGCATGTGTATGATGGGGTTGCGTTGTAGCGGTCACCAGTTTCTTTTTAGAGTTGCGTGTATGTATTCAGTTGTATGAATGAGTTCATGAATGAGAGATTGCAAATTTCGAGGACGAAATTTTTGTAAAGAGGGGAGACTGTAAGAACCCGAACCGTGATATATGAGTTTAAATAAATAAAAGAGGGGCAAATTGGGAATTTATCAGGATTCGTCGATGAAACCAAAGTTCGTCGATGAAGTTTAGAGGCTCGTCAACGAGGAAAAGCTGATAGATTTTGGAAAACCATTGATATCAGGATTCGTCGACGAATCCATCGTCTCGTCGACGAGCTGTCTATATGACCTCGTCGACGAGGATGCCCGAGTCAAAGGGCTATAAATAGAAGTTCTCTTTACTTCCAAGCTAAGAAATCTAAAAATCTTCTCTCTCTCTCTCTAGAACTCTCCCTACACTTCCACTCTCTAGATTTCTTCGACGTTCATTGCGAGAATCATTAATCTGAGGTTACCACGAGGATTGTGGAAGGATTCTCTACAAGTTCTATGGATCGGATTTTTGATTCAGTCATTTTCGGGTTCTGATGTAAAATCGAGGTAAGGCTCGGTTTTCAGTTCTGATCTGGTAGTTTTGTATAGAACAGTATTGTGAGTATATTCTGTATTGTTGGTTGTAGGTTTTGGATCTCGGTTCGCTGTTTAGGGGCCTTAGAGTTCAGGATTTTCTATGTGGGGAAAGGTAAGGGCAATTATGTTTATATCGGTTATATTTGAAATCAGACTCGGTAGAACTATAGTTCACGGTCTTGTGTGTGTTTTGGCTACTCATTTGGGGGGATCTAACGAGGAAAACTATGGGTTTTTTATGATTACAGTTTTAGAAAAAAGGGGGCAACGGGCTGCATCCCTGGTTTTGTTGAAAATCGAATGTATATGTTGATTTATACTGTGTTATAGGGATTGCCGTGCCTTGACTTGTTTAATCTGTATATGTTTGGAAAACATGATTTTAAATTACCAAATGAGTGTGGTTTTTTTGGTTATATTAGCATGCATGTGTGTGTGTGAGTGGTTGAAATGCTAGTAATAACGCGGTTCCAAATTGTTCCAAGTACTGAGAGTGTCCGACTCTACATCCGAGGGCGTATGAAATTGCTGGCCAAAGATTGGTAGAATGTTCGACTCTATATCCGAGGGCGTGAGCCTATTTCGGTATATCAGACCGAAGGGTGTGGATTCACCAGTTTAGCGCCGGCACGATGCCATGGGAGTCGAGGACTAGCCATGTGCCGGTGGCGCTGTGTTCGCGGGTTGGCTACGGGCCAACACTGTAACAACCCAAATAATAATGGAATTTAAATAATAAGAGGAGGGGAAATGGAAATGGTAACATAAGGAGGAAGTCGACTTCGCGTTTGTCGACGACATTGCATTTTGGAAGGAAAAACTAAAGGGAGTCATCAGGGATTCATCGACGAATACAGGGGATTCGTCGACGAAGATTGAATTTCATCAACGAAGAAATACCGAGAGGCATTTTGAGCCAACTGAATTTCATCGACGAGGACTGAATTTCGTCGACGAAATTAATGAAGGATTCGTCAACGAATGACGTGGCTCGTCGACAAATCCAGTTCTATAAATATGGCAAAATCCGGATTTTACTTCATTGTTAAGCAAACAACTCATTTCTCTCTCTCGTCTTCGGTGCTCTCTCTCTCTCTCTCATCATTTTTGGGCCATATTTACACCGGATCGACAATCCGAAGTCACCATGACGCTTTTGGGGAAGTTCTCTCCAAATCTGCCGGAGCGGATCGTTGGTGAAAGTAAGTTGGAAATCATCCCTAAGTTGAGGTAAGACTTTTTAAGTCAAATTTTATATTATGACAATTATAGGAAGTGATGTACACGTAGAAATACTGAAGTTTAATACTGAAAGTTTTCAATTTCAGGGTATTGATCAGGAAACCCTATGGGTGTGAGATTAGAGTTTATAGGGGCTTTTCTCAGTAGTCAAGTAAGGGAATAAACTAAAGTAGTTACTTTCTTGCAAATTATTGTTATTTATGAGAAAAGTTATGTTCAGGAAAAGCATATATTTTGTCTGTATATTACGAAGGAAATGTACGTTTGAGAAAAATACTGTTATTATGTTGAAATGTATATATATGTATGAGATGCCATAAACTATGATTTTTAGAATACAATGCATGGGTTTTATATAGCAAATGTGTGGCATGAATATTATTTTACGCGGAAAAATATTATGATATGATAATGATACGAATGCAGTATGATTTGAGAAGTTGTGAAAGTATATAGTACATTATGATTCTGACAAATATGATTAAATGATTATTTTCAGAATGACGTATATATGTATGATACTGGCGCAAGGCCATGTGTATGTATGATTTCGGCGCAAGGCCGTATGTATGTATAATTTTGGCGCAAGGCCGTATGTATGTATAATTTCGGCACAAGGTCGTGATTATGAAAAATGCTATATTATCATGTACTATATGTTATCAAAATCCGGATGTTAGTTTAGTTTAGTTTCAGGAGCTCAGTATCGTAGCTAGTTATAGATCAGATATCTATGTTCAGACTTGTGCTAACCACCCCACGAGGGGGTGGGAGATGGATAGTCTGTGTGACTTTCAGTGTAGAGTTGTAGACATTCACCTAGTAGTTCGAACCAGAGTGCGGCGGGCCCATCGTACTTACAGACATATTTGACTTGGTAGTGGTCGGCCCGCCATTGTCGGGTCCCGCCTTCGGCCTGTACAACCCGTCATGGGAGGTAATACATGACATTAGCTAGCTATTCATCCTGGGTATATTTTCAGTATTACATTTATAACAGATGTTTTATGTACGTTATGGGTTATTAGCAAATATGAAAATGTATGATTATTCAGTATGATATGATGAATGTTTTCTGATTTATGAAATGTACTGTATATGTATAAATGCATTAAATGTTCATGTTGTCACACAGCTGTATTTAGTTTATTTTCCCTTACTGAGAAGTGTCTCACCCCCGAACTAAATATATTTTTCAGGAGACCCTGAGTGACCGGTGGATCGTGGCCGCCATTAAGTTAGAGATATTACCCCGTTAGGAGGGTAAGATTTTTGTACTAGGGTCAAAATTATTTTGTGTTTGACCCTAGAGTTATTTTATGTTTATGGGGATGTATAAAAATACAGTTTTATAATGTGTAGTAAACTCTGGTATTATGCTTGATAGATGGATGATTTAAATTTTGTGATTGCTGCTGCTTAGGTTTCCGCTGTGATTGAGTGGTGTCCCCGTTACCCATGGGTTCGGGTTGAGTTTTCCATTTATTATATTACATTTTATATTAAGAAATTGATGGTCGTTACATAACGTATGTCGTCGGCCGGCTTTGGGCCGATGGGTGTGACGACACCGGGATTGCTGATCATGTGTGTATGTGTGTGTGTGTGTCTGTGTATGCACTGTTGCGAAATTAGTACTGGAACTGCATTTAACTGTGTGTATGTTGCATCATGATAACACTCAAATGCCACACACCGATATAATCTGTGTTCTTCCTTATTGAGAGGTGTTTCACCCCTACTGTACGTACATTTTTACAGGTCCTTCGAGTAACTGGAACTAGCGCCCTCGTGTAGGGAGCGTAGTGGCCGGTGTACTACGGGTAGCGCTTGGGTAAGTGCTAGGACTTGTGTTTTGTGGGTTGCTATTCTGGGATATGTTAGGCACCGAGTTGTATGTTGTATGATAGAGTCTGTTTTTACTCTTGTATAGACTCTGGTATGGTACCATATTGTATAGAATAACTGTATTTCCGTTGCGTATATTCTATTGTGTTTGGATATGTATAGGGTGCCTGGGAACCCCACGGGGTCGGACCCTTATCCTTGCTCTGTATCTTGGATGTTTTGTATGATACATGAACTGGTTGGTTTACATTTTCACCCCTAGGTCCCATTTTGGGTTCGGGGCGTAACATACCCAAACCTAGACTTTGAATGAGCAACCTATTTTGGACTTTGAAGGCCCACTTTGGTTGATATCCCACCATATTAGAATGCTGGAAATGACTTTACAATTCAACAGAATGATACTAGTCGTGATCTTCACATGCAAAAAAGATAGTGGCAAAGAACATGACTTGCTTCACTAGCCAACTACTGCGGAACCATTAGGCTGGTCTTGGCAATTGACTTTTAACAAAATTAAGATAGGGTTTAGAAGTATGAATTTTAAAATTTTTATTTGAATTGGAATGAAATTTAATATAATTTTTTTATTGCATTTTTTCCAAATTCATACAAATTAAAATTTAAGGCTGAAAACTTGTTCCCAAACATAGAACAAATGTTTAAAGTCATACCCTAGGTTACATTCTAATAGTGTGATAATTTTTTGAAGTATATGCTTGATATGAAATAAAAATAAGATTAGAAAAACAAATCAATGAAAGGAGAAAATCAAAGTTTTGCAATTAGTTTCCAATTATTACCATTAAATCAAGATGAAACTCCCCACCATCAAAATAACTAGCAAATAAATTCCAAATTTAATAGGGGCATGTCGTCCCTAACTATAAAATAGACATTTGGAGAGAAGATAAGCATCTCTTTCTCATCAACTCTTTTTTACTGTTGCAATATTATCCTCTCACAGTCCTTAACTTAGGCATCAGAGCGATTCCCCAAGGTACACCCTGAATCCTCTAAGCCTTTCTTATTCGATTCCTTACAGGTGGTCGCAGTCAAAGATTAGTCTACATCAACTAGCCACTTTTTCATAGCAACAGTTGGCATCGTCTGTGGAAAACGAGAGGATTTCTATCTTTGACCACGATCATGTTGCATAATTCCAAGTCAGAACTTGTTATTGGGGATCAATCACCCCAATTTATTCATTTCACTCCAGCAAACAACTCGCCACCAAGTGTGCCCCTAAATGCATTTTTTGCTTTTCAAAAGAGGTTAGAAGACAAGTTCAATATAATCTTACATCCAAAATGGATTATACAGAACGTGCTCTAGAAGCCACCTAGATAGAAGTAGCACCTAGTGGGAAGGTGGTGATACGACAAGAAGTCGTTGTAAAGGTATCTGACTTGACCAAAAGTATAGGAGATTATGTGCCAAGCATTTGCAGCAACTTTAAAGCTTAAGGGGAATGCTAGGGCATGGTATTGAACTCTGAAGCCTCGCTCATTTAGGTCTTATTTTTAGATGGAGCAACAATTTATAGGGCATTTTGTCAGCATGTGAAAAATGGCGTGTTGACCTTTTTAGTCTGATCCCTGTTTTGATGCTGACAAAACACTCATATCTCATGTGTGCATTTAGTATTTGAACATGTTTATATCTCAGCACACACATGAGGTAAAGGAGAAATGGAAGCCCGAAGGACTTAAAGAACAAATTGTCCGATGTATTTCATGAAGAACCAGAAGAGCAAAAGAAGAAGAAGAAGACATTTATTGTTTTATCTTGTAATGCATTTAATTTTTATATTTAGTCTGTAATAATGCATATTGTTGCATGATATGCCATAGACAGACCTTAGGAGACCAAACCTTTAAAAGATAAACATTTTTATTAAATGCCAAAATCACACAAAGGTTTTCAAAATAATTTAAGGTCAAAAATAGGGGCAAAAATCATGTTTTCATTGGCCTCGGTCGACCGACCATTAAGTGTTCAAAATAGTTCAGTCGACCGACCACACACTAAGCTAGAAGTCAAAAGTTTGACTTGGCTCAGTCAATCGACAAGTTTTTGAACTTAGCTTACACAGTCGACCGACCTCTGAAATTGGCCCTTATACCTTTCTTAGCCGACCGACGTTTCCAATTCAAAATTGCCTCAGCCGACTAGTCATTTGGCCAGCTAGCCGAACCTACAAAGAAAGGGAAATCACCTTAGGTCAGCCAACTAACCCTTTGCTCGGCCAACCAAACCCCTTCAGATATTCAAAATTACTATGTATGGTCAGTTGACCAACGCTAGGGTTAGCCAACCAAACCTCTCGGGTTCCAGTTATTTTCCAATGCTAATCACATTTAATTTTTAATTAAATAATTTGAAAAATACCGAGCGTGTCCCCAAACGATCAAATTTTTTAGAAATTTATATATACCCCCTTCATAACTTTGTTTAGCAACTTTGATTAATTTCAAAACTCTCTCAAATATTATTTAATCAAAGTTCCCCCACTTTCATTTTTATTTCAAAAATCTTTTTGGGGTAAATTTTTACACTCTTCAACTCTCATTATTTTTGAAAATCTTTCAAGGGAGTAATCAATGGGCATTTATTTTTTTATCACTTACTCTCATTCATTCTCTTCTTTTTCAAAATCATTCCTTGAGAGTAAAATTTGTGTTTCTCCACATGTTTATTTGATAAATAATTTTTTGGAGAAACTTCATATAGCTTGTGAATCTTTGCACATCCATTGCAAGATTCAAAAGCTTATCTTCTTCTTTATTGCAAAATATTTTGAGAAAAAACCATATTTTCCCTTAAACCATATTTTTGAATATCTTTGGGAAAATTTTCTTTTGGGTTTTAAGATCTTTGAAAAACATGTATTTCCATATTTCACTTTTTCTTCAAAGATCTTATATATTTATTAATGTAAATATTGTTTGAAAGTAAAAACCCTAGGTTCTTCTGTTATTTTTTGAAAAATATTTTAGGGAGAAAATTTTATTAGGGTAAAATCTTTGAAGCACCTATTATATACATTATCTTGCAAAGATTGAAAATATGATTTTGAGAAAAGCACCCTTACTCTCTTGAGAATTATCATATCATATGAGAGTGCATTTTAAGAGCTTTATTATGTACATCTCTGCTTGTATTAGAAACATTCTTTATGCACAAAAACAGTTTTTATGTACCAGTTGGGTTGTAGTGACTCGAAAATAATAAGAATAAATATAAATATGGAAAATAGGGAAAATGGTTTGGTGTAGACCAAACCATCGACGGTTTGATGGGAGTTCAGAAAATTGTCGACGGTTTCATATGTTACCGCAGTCAGGTAAAGGTAAAAAGGTTAAAATTTGGTTTGGTTAAAGACCAAACCGTCGATGGTTTCAGAGAGCCTAAGAAAACCGTCGATGCTGTTAGCTTTGGTGTATTCCCAAGAGTGGGGTGAATTGGGTAATTAAAATTTCCTAGATTGATTTCAATTCCACAATCAGTAATTCCCAACCTAGGGTCTGTTGAAGCACATACCAATACCCCAAAAGAATGATACTGAGTAGATATATAAAATAGATGCAGCATACTTAGTATTTTTAAATCATTCACTGTATTCAAAGAATGCACAACATTCATATAACTATTCAAATATAAACATACATGTGCATAAATTAAATTGTAGAAATATAAAGAGTATTGGGAAAGAGAGAGCCGACACAGGATATGTTATCGGAGTTTGGCCAGCTGTGCCTACGTCCCCGCCTTTGCTCACCAGTACAAGGATTTTAGTAATGCTCACTTATGGGGTGGAACGGCACCGGTTACAACTAGGTCAATTAACGAGGTTGATCTCAACCTACACCTTACTAGGATGGTGCACCTAACTTTCCTATCCGGGTCTAAGCCAATCCGGGACTATTTACCAAGACTAGTCTCCCTCTTTAGGCCCTTTCCTTGAACACAATAATGAAATACAAATTTTTGTGTACAACCAAATATGCTTCTTAAACTAAGTAGATGTGTACCGATATGCTTAACCAAATAATGCACTCACATATGATATGAATTAAAGCTCAATGTGAGAATGTGTATTTTTCACTAAAAAATTATTTCTCAATAAAGACCGAGTGTAAAAAATGATTTTCTTACTAACAAGAGTAAGAGACCTTCCAAGCAGAGATATTAAAATAAAAATATGCTCAAGGTACTCTTTTTAATATGTTAGGAGTTTTCCCAAAAACTAGTTTTCCAAATAAAGGTTAGGGGAATTAGAATTCTTGCTCAAAAATAATTTTACAATGAAAAATATATGAGCCTTTCAAGTCTTGCAATATGTGTGCAAGATTTACAAGCAATAAACAAGTTTATCTCTAAAGATATTTATCAATGAAAATATATGGAGAAAATTTAGGATTTACTCTCAAGATAATGATTTTGAAAATAATGGAATATAACAGTATAAGTAATATGATTTGTAAAAATAAAATACCCAAGATAAAGAATACTCTCTAAAAAATTATTTTTCGAATATATAACAAAGAGAGGATGAAAAACAAGCTTAGGAAGATGAAAAAATGATATAAAAATTTGAGAGGATTTTCTAACTAATCATCTTACTAATTTTGAGTTATGAGATGGTATATATAGACTCCTTAGAAAATTTGACCATTAGGGACATATTAGAAAAGGTTTAAGTGAGGTTAGTAAAAATAAGAACGTTTTTAACCTCAGTAAAATTCGCCAACCCGAGAGCATCGATTGTTGACCAAGTGGCTAGGTTCAGTCAACCGGGAGAAATTTGAACTGGAAGGATGGTTGACCGGACTTGAAGGGCTCAAGGGCGATTTTTCAAATCCATGTGATTCAGTCAACCGGGTCAATTTGAACTACGAGGTTCGGTCGACCGGGTGGTTGACATTTTCCACGTGGGGGTTCGGTCGACCAGGGAGTTGCCCATATAATTCTGATCGGTTGACCGAATGGGTCAACTTGTTGACCCAAGGATGTTCAGTCGACCAGGGCTTATATACTTCTGGTCAGTCGATCGAGAGGTCAACACCGAGAGGTTAACCTGTTGACCCGGTGGGAGTTCGGTCGATTGAGGATCTCAGTGTAACTGAGTTTGGTCGACTAAACATGCCAATTTCGGCATTTTCGGTCCTTTTCTTTTTAAAATGTTTTTCCTATTCATATGATGATCAACTTAATTTTCATAGGGCACTCTTTTATGCATTGCATGGGAGACCTAAGGTTAGTCTAGGTTTTTCTGAGGACACCGAAAAAATTCGGCGTTAGTCGACCGAAGGGTGATCCCTAAGGTCTTGTGGCTCCTTATGGTCAATCTATGGTCATGTTGAGCTTTATTCATATCATGCATGCATATGCAAATATTACAGACCAAATAGAAAAACTAAATGCAATACAAGTGAAATTTAAATGTTTTCAATCTTCTTTACTTCTGTGACTTCCTTGGAATACGCCAACTGATGTACATGTCCTTCGAGTTTCTTCTGGCTTCCATTTTCAGTCTCCTTATGTGTGTACTAACATATCAAGCCTACTCAAACACTGGATACACAAATAAGAAACTTGTGGTTTGTCATTATCAAAACCAGGGATCGGACTCAAAAAGTCAACAGATGGTTTTGCTATGGGATAGAAAGCTATATAAGGCTGCATACCATTTTTTCCTTGTAAATTTTAAAACTCTCTCTCTCTCTCTCTCTCTCTCTCTCTCTCTCTCTCTCTCTCTCTCTCTCTCTCTCTCTCTCTCTCTCTCCTTATTTTATCACTCTGAACGCCCCACATTGACGATTAGACACTGTTTTTAAGGCCTAATGGCGATCCTCGTCAAGTTAACCCGGATAGATTCGTGTTTTGAGGATCCCATGCACCACTCCAAAACTAGGGTGAGGGAGTTGTTTTAAGCTTAATTAGTTATTTGATTTGTATGGAATTAGGAATACTAGGAGGATATGCATGTTGGGGTTGTGCTAACTAAATTAGGATTTGTAGAATACAAGGTTTTGTACAAACACCGCAGGCATTCATTTTGGATCCTTGCGAACTTTTTCTCAGGAAATAAGTCAGAGGAATAAATTATGTCAGGACTTTTGAAAAAATTTAACTGATTAAATTGAAGTATGATATGAAAATATTATATGTGAATTTCCTGACTTATCATGTGTATATATATATATATGAAATGATAGTTTTGGGAATATCCAATGTTTTACTGGATAATTATTTTATAGTTAAATATTATTGAAAATCTGTGTGGCATGAGAAACGATTGCGATTACTGAGAAATAAATTTGTAAATATTTTATATGATGAAATGGGGTTTTTGTTGAGATATAAACAGATATGATGCAAACAACTATGTTGATATGAGATATGTATAGATATGTTTTACATCGATATGATGAAATGAGATTTTATACATACATGTTTTTATTAGATATGATGTACAACCACGAGTTACAGACGAGATGTGATGCATACACATGAATACTCATGAGCTTGTGCATATTTATGAGAAATGAGCCATGAGTTACAAACGAGATGCGATACATACACATGGATACTCATGGGCTTGAGCATATTTATGAGAAATGGAAATTTTTGGAAATAAACTTATATGTATAACAAGTGATGGAAATGAGAGTCCGGTTGTTCAATGATATGAGAACACGGTGCCGTTACTAGTGATTGAGTTAGTGCAACCACATAACTTAGGGAGCGTGTTGGTAATGGAAGTCGATTGAGCCTTCGGAGAGATGTTGACTGCCCCTGGGTCCGAACTAGGCTGTGGTGGGCCAATTGTACTACAGACGAGGTATTTTGACTTAACTTGGCAGGGCAACTAGGGTTAAGTCCCGCCTTCGGGTCACACAACCCTGTCATGTGGGGTTATTACATGACGATGATATGAATGAGTTTCCTCATTACAAACGTGAACACTCATATGATTGTACTTTGATAGTTATGTTATTTTGTACACAAAAATATTTGTTGAGCATGATTATATTTTGAGAATAATATATGGTTACCGATGTACATATATATATACATGGATATGAGAACAAATTTTCGTGATTTTTCAATTAAATTAATATTTTATGAAAATGATGTGATACACTAAAATTCATTCACATATTGATTTTATTCCCGCTTACTAAAAGGTGTCTCACCTCGTAGATCTCAACATTTCAGGAAATTTGAGGTGTCAGGTGGACCGTGCTCTGAAATAGCAAAGGAGTAGAATTCTGTTGATCAAGGTATGTTTCCATTTTGGGACTGGGTATATGTTTGTATAGACTTTGAGGATTTGATGATTTTTGGGAGGGTTGGTATGGATATTTTTGGGAGATCGACAATAGTACTATGATATTGTACTTAAAGTTTAATTGAGTTATGTTTTCTACTGCATAGATAAAATATGGATATGGATAGGTGTAGTAACACGGAAAAAAAATTGTTATTATTATTAATCAATTTATTAATTAAAAATTATTAAATTAAGTAATTAAATAAACAAATAAAATGAATAGTATGAAAAAAAAAACTAATTGGAATAAAGATATATAATATAAGTTATATATATATATGTTAGGTTATTATATATATTTTAACTAAAGCTTCTAGAAGAAGCTTTTCAAATCTAAAATTGAATTTGGCTAGAGAGGGGCGCATCTCTTCAATCTCTCTCTCTCTCTCTCTCTCTCTCTCTCTCTCTCTCTCTCTCTCTCTCCTCATTTTCTCGGTAAATACTTGGCCAATCGTAAAATAGAAAATACCGCTCGGTTCCATTCTCTACCACCGACATTCCTACCGAAGTGGATTTTTCGTAGAAGCATTGTAGGCACCACTCCTGGGGTAAGGTAAAACCTCTCTTTCTCCTTAATTTCTCTCAAATCTTCATCCTAACAGACGATCTAAAACCACCGCGTGGTTCTAGGAGCATTTCTCTATAAGTCTAGCAGAGCAGATTTTTGAATTAGGTTTTTCAAGCACCATTCTAAGGCTAGGGTAAGATTTAGGAAATTGAGCAAATTTATGGTTTTTGGTAATTCAATTATTTATTTGAAGTTTATGAGTTTAGGAAAGGTAGAAAAGAATGGTATTTTATTTGGGGTGGTATTGATAAACTAGGATTTATGAATTCAGGGTTTGGGTGAGCGCTGCAGGTATAATTTTGGGATCCGTGCAGACGTAGTTCAGGAAACCAGGTAAGGGGAATAAAGTAAGCTTGTAATTTTGTAAATTTACCGGTTAAAATGAAAAAAATAATGTGTAAGTATATGTTTATTATGCGAATTTTAGGAAAGTTAACCGTTTGAACTGTGATTTTGAGCTTAAAGTTGTGTTATTAGTTATTATTTGCGAAAATGTAATGATGAAAGTAACGAATTTTCTGGATAATTGTGCAGATAATTAAATGCGTATTTTCAGTAATGTGAATGATGAATGCGGGTTGGTGTATTTTTAGTAAATGTATAAATATGTGTATTATTTTAAATCATGTGACATGAGTAAAAAAAAAAATATTGCGATGAATTATGATATATATATTTATGAGATGTTGGAAATACTGAAATGCGTTGAGAATATTTATTGTGTGTGATTGTTAAATCAGAGTTGAATGTGAATGTTAAATTGCAAGTTATGGTTTGAGAACTCTGGTGGATTGTGGTTTTGTGTTATGCACAGTACTGTTACGCGTGATTTCTGAAGAGTTAGTGCACCAACACGTCTCGTGGAGAGTGTGAAGATGGGATGGTTGATTGTGCTGTGTAGGGTAGAGTTCCCCCTGGAGTCCAGACCAGTCTTGGATAGCCAAACTGACTTACATACTGAAGAGGTTATTTTTTTTATTTAACTCTGGTGGGCCGACCAGGGTTAAGTATAGTCGTCGGGCCGCACAACCCGTAATTGAGGGAAGCATGACAGTGTGTTATCCATTTGGTAGTGAGTTCTAAATTCATAACTATTAATTTAACCAGTGAATAAAATGAGAACATAATATATGAATGCAAATAGGAATACATAGAAAGTGAAATGTGAATGTGAAATGTGGAAGTGATATTTATGTGATGATTATTGAGAAAGGTCTCAGGGGACGACAATACGTAACGCCCCGATGACGATTATTGTGAAAGGCAAAGGGGGATGACGAGATGTAATACCATGATTCTTGAGATTTAGCCTGAGGGTTTGCTGTGAGGGACAACGATAGGTAACACCTCTCAGCGAGTTCCCAATGTGTATGGTTGGATTGACGGATGACGATACGAAACGCCTCAATCTCAGCGAATGTGAATTGTAGTACTAAATGTATTATATATAGTAGTATTATATGAATTTGGGGTGAGGTAAACTCTCCGCCTGAGGGTTTGCTGAGAAAAGTGAGTGCCCTGATAGGTATCAGATGTAGCCATACCAGGCTGCATAATGTATTAAGGCATAAGGAAACTACTTGTATGGGTGGGTAATCTTCCCTATCCTCGGGAATCTTCGCTGATAAATAATTGTTTGAATGTGTGTGAATACGAGACAAACTATCCACCTAAGGGCTTACCGAGTAAGGTAAGTGTCCCGATATGCTTCAGTTGTAGTCATAGGTTGCATAAGGTATTAGAGCAGAGGGGTGCTACTTGTATGGGCAGGTAATCACCCCAATCCTCGGGAACTCTTATTACTAAAATATGCTGCATGTGTGTGAGTAGGGATAAAGAATGATTTCATAATTGTTAATTAATTTGTAATTGATGATTATATTTTGTACACTAAACCTCATGATAGCCGTACACCGATACTAATCTATTCCGACTTACTGAGATGTGTCTCACCCGATATGAATTTCATCTTTTTCAGAACCTCCGCATGATTGGACTCAGTGAGTTCGGGACTGGCGTAGCGTTTTTTAGAGAGAGAGGGCACAAACTTTTGATGTATATTTTTGGGTTTTGTTTAAGTTTTCTAAGATGTATATATTTGAATACTGGATGTTGGAGAATACTTTCTATTTTTTTTTGTGATATATATATATATATATATATATATATATAGAGAGAGAGAGAGAGAGAGAGAGAGAGAGAGAGAGAGAGAGAGAGAGAACTCTGGTATGTTATAAAGGATGTTAGTTTATTTTTCGCTGTGTTATTGGTGTTATAGTATCAGATATAGGTAAATGGAACATGGGGCACCTGAGCCCCACTTGGCAGGTTCGGGGCGTTACAACAAGTGTATCCTTAGTACCCCACCTTGGGTCTAGGTGGACTTTATTATTATTGTTATGGTATCCGAGGTATTTGACCGTAAAAAAAAAAAAGGAGCATTACATGGGTTTAGCCCGTAAATTGAACTGGGGGGTCTCTACTCCGTAAGGGAGACTGGTTGGGTTTAGCTTATAAAATGAACTGGGGTATCTTCGCCCCATAAAGGAGACTAGTTGAGCTCAACCTGGTAATGAAGTTGGGGTATTCCTCGCCCCGTAAGGAGAGACTGTATGGTTGTGGCTTAGCCCTATAATTGAGTTGGGGTATTCCTCGCCTCGTAAGGAGAGGTTGTAAACGGCTTCTGCTCTATCTGTTTAAGTGAGCAGGGTTAGTGGAATCCTTGTGGGGGGTATGCCCAAGGTGGGGTCGTAAGCTGGTTTGGCCGAACCTCGATAACAAATCGTGTGTGTCCTTCTCTCTATCTCATTGAAATTTTCACACTTTAATTTTCATTTGTGTATGCTTGTTTATTTACTGTTAAACTTATTTGCATGCACACATCTAATTTAAATGAGATATGTTGCACTCGTGTATGTTCGCATTAATTAGTAAATCATTTTACACACATGCTTATTCTTTGAATGAGATATGTTTTGTGGTGAATCGGCACAAAACTAAAATTAGCTAAATATTTTTAAATACCCAATTCACCCTCCCTCTTGGGATTACACCAATTACATCATGGTGAAAACTTCAGCCCACTTGATGAGTCTTGTTTAAGAGAAGAAAAAAGTATTAAGGGAGTTCACGCGTTGCTTTGTCAATGCAACTTTAGAAATCCAAAACTTAGATCACGGGGTAGTGGTAGTGGCTTTGACAACAACTCTTCAATCAGGGGATTTATTAAATTCGTTGGGAATGAAGCCCCTTGTCAAGATGGGTGAGCTGATTACATGAGCCTAAAAGTATATTAATTTAGAAGAGGTTATCACTACAAGAAGGAGTAGGACCGATTTGGAAAGGAAGAAATTGAGAGACATCTTAAAGTTCTGCAAGTTACATAGAGACCATGGGCATGATATGAAGGAATGTGTTCATTTTAAAGACAAAATTGAAGCTCTAATAGGACTAAGACACTTGTTAAAATTAGTCAAAAGGATCAATTGTTGAGTCGAGGGACACAATCAGCAAAAACTAGAAGCCACTCAAAAAGAACATGTTGTATGAGAGATTGCTGTGATTTTCAAAGGACCAGCTAGTGGAGGAGCAAGGAAAAGGTATGCAAAGAAACTTTTCTTGGATGATAACCATGTGCAAAGTTAGAAAAAATTGCAACAAGATGAGGTTATTACCTTCACAAAAGAAGATATGAGAGGAATTCAACAATCACGTAATGATGCTTTGGTAGTGTCATTACTTATTGTCAATTATTGAGTAAGAAGGATATTAATAGATAATAGAAGTTTAGTCGATAGAATTTTTTGGTTGGTTTTACAAGAAATGAAAATAAAGGTAAATGTTTGAAGCCCATTTCAAAATCTTTAGTTGGATTTGGAGGAGATGTGGTTCACCCTTGGGCACAATCACGCTCCCATTAACAATGGGGACGCTACAGTAGTAGATGACTCTAATGACAAACTTCCTAGTGGCGGGCTATCTTTTCATTTACAATGTAATATTGGGGCATCCCGCACTCAATGCAACTCGAGCTGTCACTTCCACTTGCCACCTAAAGGTAAAATTCCAAACCTTGGATGAAATAAGGGAGATAAAAGCGGACTAGACGACAACTCACAATTGTTATGTAATGGCCCTAAAGGGTAGAACAAAAGGGCGAGAGGCTTTGACCATAAATGAGCTGGACGTGAAGAGCACAAACCCACTAGTCAGTACACCAGTTGAGGATTTAATCAGCATCCCCTTAGAAGAAGACAACCAAAGAAGTGTGTTCAATTAAGGATCCAGTTGTCAAACTCATTGAAGATAAAGTTTTTCAGATTATTTTAGGATTCTGCACACATTTTTGCCTGATCTACTGATGATATGCCTAGGATCAATCTTGCAGTTTTTGAACACAGACTACAAGTGGATCCTTGCCATCGCTTGGTGAAGCAAAAGAAAAGGAACTTTGCTCCTGAGCGAATCAAGCTAATTGATGAAGAAGTAACAAATATTTTAAAAGCTAATTTCAACAGGGAGGATCACTACCCTAAATGGCTTAGCAATGTGGTGCTAGTGAAGAAGCCAAACGGGGCGACTTACTAGCGGTTGGTGAATAAGATTTTCAAGATCTCTTGGGAAGTACTATGGAGGCCTATATAGATAACATGTTAGTAAAAAGTTTTAAATTTGATGATTATGGGAGAGATTTGGGGAGAACATTTGAATTACTTCGTAAGAATGGAATGAGATGAAATGCCACTTAGTGCACATTTGTCGTGTTTGTAAAAAAGTTCCTAGGGTTCATGGTAGCCTATAGAGGGGATAGAGGTAAATCCTAACAAAAAATGTGCCCTAATGGAGATGCGTGCCCCATAGACTAAGAAAGAAGTGCAAATCCTAACTTGAAGGGTGGCATCTTTAAGCAGTGAGTTCTGTCCTGGTTCGAGAAGAAGGAATACAACTCAAACTAATATATTACACAAGAAAGGTGTTACGGGGAGCAAAGATCAACTACTAACCAGAAAAGAAAGCTACCTTCGCAGTCCTATCGACAACTAGGAAATTGAGACCCTACTTACAAAAGCACAGAGTTACCATGTTGATCAATGTGCCTTTGAGACAAACCCTTTAGTGCCCAGAGTTATCAGAAAGGATGATGAAGTGGTCAGTTGAATTGTAGGAATTCGACATCCATTACAAGCTTAGGCTCGCAATCAAGGTACAAGTATTAGCTGACTTAATCGTTAAGAAAACTTCCAAATACATGCTACTTGATGAGCACAACTAATAAAGCAAGCTAAGAGTGAGAATAACCAACTAAGAATGACTCATATGATAAGCATTGCTCATGAGGTCCAGATACATGCCCACTTGATGAACACAACTTATGAGGCAACCTAGGAGTGAGCACGACTCATCAGGAATGACCCATTTGATGAGCATTACTCATGAGGCACTAAAATATGTCCATTTGATGAACACAACTCATATGGCAACCCACAACTATGCACAACTCACCGAGAATGACCCATGTGATGAGCACCACTTATGAGACCCGAAGACATGCCCAGTTGATGGACATAATTTATGAGGCAACCTAAAAGTGAGCACGACTCACCAAGAATGACCCATCTGATGAGCACAATTTATGAGACCTAAAGACATGCCCACTTGATGAGCACAACTCATAAGGCAACTTAAAAGTGAGCATGACTCACCAAGAATAACCCATTTGATCAACACCGCTCATGAGGCTTTAAGACATGCCCACTTGATGAGAACAACTCACGATGCAACTCAAGAGTGAGCACGACTCACCAAGAATAACCCATCTAATGAGTATTGCTCATAAGGCCTAAAGACATGCCCACTTGATGAGTACAACTCATGGAACAACCTAGGAGTGAGCACGACTAACCAAGAATGGCTTATTTGATGAGCACCACTCATAAGGGCCGAAGACATGCCCACTTGATGAGCACAGCTCATGAGGCAACAAAAGACCATAACTTACCAAAACCGACCCATCCAATGAGCTTTGCTTGTGAGGCCAAAAAATGCATGCTTAATGAAAACTACTCGGTAGATAGAATTATTTGCTTGGCCAAAGAGTTGCTCAAAAAATAAAAAAGCTGCTCAAAAGATAGAACCTGTTCAGCAAAAAGGTTACACAATAGATAAAATAACTGCTCAGCATATAAAAGAGTTGCTCAATAGATAAAAGAAATGCTTAGTAGATAAAAGAGTTGCTCAACAGATAAAATCTGCTCAACAGATAAAAAGGCTGCTCAGCAGATAAAACTGCTCCACAGATAAAAGAGTTGCTCAGCAGATAAAATCTGATTAACAAAAGAGTTGCTCAACAGATAAAAGAGCTGCTCAGCAGATAAAAAAGCTTCTCAGCATATAAAATCTGCTCAACAAAAGAGTTGTTCAATAGATAAAAAATTTGTTTAGCAGATAAAAGAACTACTTAATAGATAAAAGAGTCGCTCAATAGCTAGAATTGCTTAGCTGATAGAATCTACTTAGCAAAAGAGTTGCTTAATAGATAAAAAGAGTTATTTAGTAGACAAGAGAACTGCTCAGATTGAGCCAAAAGTGGGTCAACTGGCTTAAATCAAACCAAACTAACTCGAAGTGAGCCAAAGAGTGATCAACTCTTGAGATAAAGGAAAAAATTTAAATTAAATTCCATGGTTATACAAGGTTTTTGGTCCCCCTCATGCAGCGTTGATTGAGCAGGAACCTCAGTAAGCTACTCAAAGATTCATTAATTAATTTGGCTTGGATGAGCCAATAACCCTCAAATGGCACGAACTGAGCTGAAGCCCCTTTAATAGACTCAAATTGAGCCATGAACCCTTCAATTAGCATAAATTGGGCCAAACTCAGTAGCTCGGATTGAGCCGGGGGCCTTAAGGTTATCCCATAATAAGTATCATGGTTTGGGTGAAAACTTATAAAAATGACTGAGCATTGATTTTCTCAAATAACATACAAAACCACTTTGATTGAACCAAGTCACCGACACAATGTAGACTTGAGTTTATGAAGTAAATTTCTTTAACTCGAGAGTAAAAATGGGGGACAACTGATATGGCATAAAAATAAGATTGGAAAAACAAGTTAATGAAAGGTAAAAATTAAGGTTTTTCAATTAACTTCAAATCATTACCATTAAACCAAGATGAAACCCCCCACCATCAAAATAACTAGCAAATAAATATCAAATTTAATAGGAACATGTCATCCCCAACTATAAAAGGGACATGCGGAGAGAAGGTAAGTATCTCATTGTCATCCACTTTTTTTATTATTATTACAATCTTATCCTCCCATAGTCCCTAACTTAGGCATTGGAGCGATCACTCAGAGTACACCACAGGTCGTTCAAGCCTTTGTTTTTCGATTCCTTGCAGGTGGTTGTGATAAAAGACTAGTGTACATAAACTAGCCAATTTTTGGCAGCAACAATGTTATGTGCTTATAATGAAGTGGTATGTCTCTGAAATTAAATTCATCACTAATACTTTCGTCACTAAAAACCTATTTTTTTGTAGTGTTATAATTTGAATTTATTGAAGTTGGTAATCTGATGGAATTAGAGAGAGAAGGAGAAAAAGATGAAAGAATAGGAAGAATGGAACTAAATAATATGGAAAGGATGCAATACCTGTAAGTAACAATTCTTACATGTAAGGTTTGAAATTTACTAATTGCATGATACCAAAATATACCTCTTACTTATGTGAGTTCAAGCTTATGGTGGTATTTTACAATTTGTAGATTTCGATTCCTATGCAGACCATTTCTTACAAGTCTTTTTCAGTATATCCCAACCTGCACACTTGGCCAATGTTCACTAACAACTCCACTTGCCCACTATTAATACTTTCATTCTACCACAAATTTGAAACCGACCAATTATAGGACGTCAAATTAGCACTTGGAAAAGTAGGATTGGAGCCTTGCTTTAAAGTGGATTTCAATACATCATTCCATTGGTCCCAATATTAAATTTTCTTTTTAGGTTAACTAAAAGCTCATACTGGATTCAAGCTATCTAACAAGAGAAAGCCCATCCTCGCCCCCGAGCATATGCTCGAGTGGTAAGGATAGAGTCTCGTACACCGCTTGATGGAGAGGCTGAGTGTTCGAGCCCTTTCACTCCGAGTGCACATCTGCGATTTCCTCCTGCACATGTGGAGGGCGTCGTGCATGCAGGCGTGGAATTAGTCTCTCTCGCCGATCCTCTCAGGTTGTGTGCCCCGAAGGGGAGTGTCCGCGGGAGTGTTTGCTGATGGTGATAGGGATGAGAGGAACTCGATGTAATTAAAAAAAAAAAAAAAAGAGAGAGCCCTTCCCATCCCTCCCAAAAATCGAACCTGAGGCCTCCAACAAATCACCTAATGGTTCAACGAGTAAAATATTTCCAAACATTAACGTATATAATGTCCTGTGATTGATGAATTCCAAATTCCATGTGGTGGAACTGCTCCTCTCTAACATTTCTTGTTTTACCCTGGGAGTCCTAGGAATGGAAAATTTGATTGATTGAAAATGATTTTTTTAATTTTCGAAGGAAATTGTGACCATCATATTATATATATATCTTAGTTTAGAATAAAACAAATTAATTTGAATTGTATGACTCTCCGATTCAGCATAAATGGAAGAGTTAAAGTTCTACACACACACACACACACACTTCTATGGTTGTCAAATTCTCTAAACTTGGGCTGTAAATAATAATTGAGTTTGAATGGGAGGATGGTACGATGAGAATGATGTGACGTACCAAAGCCTTAAGAGTCTAGTTATATGCATACATAACCTTTCATTATACATGCACTTAATAAATAACGTATATTTAAAATCAATAGATTCATATTTAATTTCAAGGTACACTCTTAAATTAATATTATAAATTCATGAATGAATGACTAATTAAATATAAATACATGTTCCATTGTAAGGTACACGTGATTTCCTAAGATACATTAATTCACTAATATTTATAAAGTTTAACAATCAAAAGGGATAATTATGCATGATAAAGGTGTGTTTTGCATTGAACCTTCATTTAGCAAACAATAATTTTTAGTCTAAAACCAATAGTGGTCTTAGACTCCAACTATAAATGATTTAGCGAAATAAAGAATTATTGCTCATACGTAATGATTTAGGTGTTCACACGAGCTCTAATAGCTGGAACATTTTGCCATTGTGTTAATATAATTTTATGAGCATATTTGGGAATAAGTCCAATTGTCATAAAGTGCAATTCCACTCTTCATAGGTGAAATCTATTGAGGACTCTCCTATAACTCTAACACCATACTAATAAGAGACATAAATTATAATTATTAGTTTTAAAAACTCAATCTTACATCTTATAGGATAAATGCACTTACATAACATGAATTTTTAAAATAATAGTGCATTTCTTATGACTAACATATGATTTATTCTTTCTATTGAACACAATTATAAGATCTATCATTTTTGGATTGGGTATTGTCATACATAGTTCATGGTTTTTCGAGCCCTAATTCCATTCCCCTCATTGTAATCGAGATCTTATACTACATAAATATGATCTCACGGTATTGTGTTTTCTTTTTATTGATTCTAGATTTGCCGTTATACTAATGGTCAATCATTCTAGCATTCGAAACCGTGTTATTATAATTAGTTAGGATAAGTGGTATTGACTTTTCCCAGAGTAGAATTTCATATAATATATCTCTCAATCAACTAGTTTACTCACTACTTCACGCTAAAGAAATAAGCACAACTTTCATAGTTGATTAGCTATTATTACTACATTTTAAGATTTCCAACAAATAACACCATCACCAAAAGTAAAAAATATAACTTGTGGTAGCGAGAGAATTACCTAATAAAGTATTACAATCAGCATCACAAAAACCTTGAAGTACAACATGCTACTTAGTAAAACAAGCCATTGTATTTAGTTCTAGCAAAATATTTAATTATACGCTCAAGAGCATATTTTCTACCTCACTTGCTAGAAAATTTACTAAGTTCTCATACTGCATATACAATATTAGGTCTAGTTAAATCAATTGCATATCTTAGGCTACCACTAATGATATTATATTCCTTTTGATTAACCACTTAATTTTTACTTTCAATAGGAAATAAGTGATTACTTAAATTGAAAAGAGTAGATACATGCTTACACCGATCACAACCATATTGATTCAAAATTTTCTCAATGTAATGCAATTGATTAAGAAATAGACCATCACATGATCTTGTAATGTTCATGACTAAAGTAGCAAATTTTCATTCATGATATGCAAATTTGAACTAAAGTTCTCCACATAGAAAATAACATGTGAGTCTTCCTAAGATTTATAATAGATAAACTTATTAGATTGATTTGTTCTATATTCATTCTCAATCATGGAGGAATCAATACTTTTTTATACCACTAATTTGGGATTTGTTTTAAGTCATTGAGTAACTTATTTAACTCGTACACTTTGTTTTATTAATTGGCAAGGCTCTATAAAGCCTTTGGATTGGTTCATATAAATTTCTTCATCTAGGCCGATGTGCAATAGATCATAAATTATAGAAATCACGATCAATAATTTAATGGATATACTTCTAGAAACTAGAGAAAAGATGTAAAAACCATCAAAATCTTATCTTTTGTTTAAAACCTTTGGCTACAAGGCCACCTTTTACTTGTCTATTGATCCATCCAGTATGAGTTCCTTTTCAACGACCTAATTGCATCCTTTAGAAGCCAGTTGTAAATCTATCAATTTTCATGTTTAGCTAGAAATTAGAAATTCCATCACATTATTCACATCCTCATTCCAAAAAATTGCATCAAGTGATAAAAATGCATCTTACAATGTAATTTAACTCTCCTCTTAAAACATCAACAAAATAGCACTTTTATGAGATCTTTTTTTATTATTTAAGTCATATTGCATGATTCATATTTTTTAAAAACCTTTCCAACACTTTGAATTAATTCTAAAGTTACTTATGATTCCTACATATCTACTACTAACATGGAATGATAAACGAGCATTTTATAAATTTAAAGAAGAGAGCACGTTAATAGAACTTGAGAATGTTTTATTGTCATTCTTGATACTTAATTTGAATATCCCATCACAAACATAACCTTTACCACAAATGTTTGATTCTTATTAATTACATATTAATTAGATTTCATGCTTTGTTTAAACTTAATCTTATTAAGAAGAAAATCTAACACTAAATTCTCTCTTGTTGAAGGAGTATAATACACATCTTTTGATACCTTATACTCTTTGAGAAGCAAACTTTAATTCAACCTCACCACTACCAAGTAATAAGGTGATATGAATCACCAAGTATAATATTTTTAGATTCATTAAAAAGAAGTGTAAATAAAGTTTTATCATAGTAGACATATCTATTAGCATCTGAATCTACTCACCACTCTTCAATATTTGGACCATGTTTATGTTAGTAATCAGTGCCACAAACAGTTCCTCAATTACATTAGCTTGAGGATTAGATCCATATTTTTGTAGTTCGCAAATTTGAGCAATGTTGCTCACTTTTGCCACGAACAAAGCATTGTTGTCTTGCTTATTTTGATTAAAAGGGGGGTCCTTGGTTACTATTCTTTTGATTAGGGCTTGGCATATTAATTTTGTGAGATCTATCATTATTTTTTATATTTTTCTTCTTAGACTTTAGCTAAGGATTCTTAAAAAAATGAGCATTGAGAAAAATATTATCTTGCCCTCTTACCCCGTCCTATATGTGGATTCTAGTGATCAAAGTTTCAATAGGCAAATCCTTCTTGTGAAATTCTCTCCAAGATGGTGTAACATGTCAATAATTCTAACCATAACAAGATTGTCTTCAATCTGGACGTCTTCAGATATAACTTCCGCCACTATCATTTGGAAATCTTGTGCTTGCTCCACAACTAATTTTTCTATCCATCATTTGAAAGCAGAAAAATCAACTAGTTGCATCTTGGTATCATACTTACTTTATAAAGTCATCCAGATTTTCTTGGCCGAAGGGAAAATAGTATAATATTAAATAATAATCATAAAAATGATCAGCAAGACAATTAAAAATATAATAATGACATTTATACTCATCTTTTTTGTTTTATTCCATCTTCTCATGGTGCTCAACCATCTCATCTTTGTTCATGTTATCGGTATTGATTTAAAGCTATCCTTGAGGAGACTGAGAAAAGTATCTTGTCTTTCCATCTCCTTAAGTGAGTTTCTTTAAATTGAAAGGGTTTGTTCATATCTCTAACATTTTTATTGGATTTTTAAACTATAGGCTCCATGTTTTGAATGTCCTTTCTGTAAATTGTTGGACATTTAGTACAAATAAATAAAATAAAATAAAATAAAAATTAAGAATATACATGATTCACAATTAGGTTGAGACACAATTGTCATCTTTAAGGATATTCAAGTCCTTTGTAGTTTTTTAATTTAGCCCCTGATTTGAATAGTAGGATTCTCTTTGATTTTTCAAAAATAGATGAGTCCAAATCTTCCCAAAAAAAGAATCACCTTTCTTTGATTACCACATTCTCTAAACTTGGATTGTAGAAGATTAAGTTTGAATGAGAGGATGGTACAATAAAAGTGATGTGAGGAGATTGGTGTCAAGTATCAAATCAATTAGGATCTATTATTTATACACACATGACCCTCCATTATTCTCGCACTTAATAAATAAGATATATTTAAAGTTAATAGATGTATATCAAGTTCAAGGTACACTTATTCAATTAATATTATAAGTTCATGAAATTCATCAATAAATGATTGATACATGTTGCATTCCAAGGTACATGTCCTTTTCCAAGATATATTCACTAATATTTATAAATTAATAATAATATTAAAACACACTAACAAAATATAAGATTAAATTGTATTTAATTTCGTTCAAAACCTCCTCTTGTGCTAAGAGCTTGAATTTTGCACTTTAAATTTGAATTTTTGTGAAGTTTAAAAAACTAAAAAAAATAAAAGTGTATCCATTTTTATCCAAATTTATACAAATTTAAATCCAAGGGGCTTGAAATCTATGGTCTTCACTAAAGTCAAGCTGATGAAGAGGAATTTCTGAAAAAAGAACTAATGAAAGGAGCTAATTCCTTGTAGAAATGGAACTGTTAAACAAAAATAGCTAATCCAAAACATTTAGTAAAAACATATATAAGCAACCTAAAAATGTTAAAAATTAACTAAAATAAATGCCATCATGTTTAGATAGATGGACTAACTTAAGCTGAAAATTAAATGAGTTTACTGAACATGCCACATCCAACTTTTTTCGTAATCAATGATCTGAACCCCTTCTAAGGTCCGACAAATCTATATGGTAGAAGGGCCTTTCGTTGACAATAGAATTGTTTGTGTCATTTATCAGTGGGGCAACTAAATTGTTATTGCCAAATTTAAATTTTTAAAAGTCTACCCTACAAAGAGGTCGCCAGCCCTTAAGCTTTTCTCCGAGACATAATTTGAGTAGCATGAGTGAGATAAAAAGCATAATTTTAATGTTCCTAGCTCCTCGTGGTAGAACACAACAAATATGATATTGGGTTTGAGCATCCAAGGCTGTGGCAAATTATAAAACTAAAGAAATGCTTCTTTATAAGGCGATAGGTTCCGGTAGTGGAACCTATTGCTTCGATACACTTCTCCTTAGCTTTTAGGGTCTACTTTTTAGTGCAAAACCCCTCTAACCACAATCAAAGAATTAGTAGATCTATCTACCCAAGATGAAATTGGAGTAGCTTATGAATTTAAAATTTAGAATCTATGATTGAAGCTTTTGGTTATAGCTGTGAGGGCAAATCATAAATCTATTAGCTATAATAAGAAGGGTAGGTGCTGACGCTCGCAAGTTGCCTTTCCTTCTTGCAGCAAATAAGACCTCTCCTTTACAGATGAGAGGAAGTCTCTTCTCCACCCTTTCTAGAGAAATGGGTTGATTTGCTGAAAGGATGAAACCAAAAGATCACACACCATTTGGGCCCAAATTTCCTGCATTTTCATCTAATTTCTCTTTAACCTGAAATTCAATTTTTAAATCAGACTATTCAGTAACCAAAGGGTCACAAAATCGAATAGCTTTCTTTGAGTCTTGTTTTCGATTGAGGATAAATATCTTTTCTTGGCTTGGTAGACAAGTTCTTTTCGGATTGAGTTGCACCTTCGACTAATCTCCTTAGAAAGCAGCCAGGGCATTGGATGAAAGAATGTCAAGAAGCCTTAGAAGACTTGAAAAGGGAGCCATCATGGCTGATTTGGTGCTGGCCTTGCCCAATAATGCTATGCATTAACATTTTCAAGGTAAATGCCAATGCTTCAAGCAATAGGGAAAGACAATTGGAAAATTTCCTTCTGTTTGGAAAAGTGGAAAAAGGGGAAAACCTAAAGAAAGAGAATTGATGAAACTAAACTGTAAGTAACGGGCTTGTTTCTTTTCCAAGTCAATCACTCAAAAATTGGGGGGGAAAATTAGGATGAAGAGAAATATACTGTGCTATTTATCTTTTCCCTCCGATGACATACATCTTTTACTTCCTACAAAACAAGAATGAGCAATAAAAAGAAGAGAGGTCCCTACAATAGCTGGAGTAGAAAGGCATCATGCACATGAACCATAAACACACATGTTCATTATAGTATTGCATTACAACCAACATCGAATACATAACAAAACTGAGGCGGAAAAACTTGCAACCAAATTAAAACCATTCAGAAGGAGAAACATACATTCTTTCATGCAGTGCGGTTACCAGAGATCTTCCACACTAGT